>NW_027615629.1:0-38089 GCF_965212315.1 Lampetra planeri
GTGATTTGTGAATTTCTTTTCCTTCTTTCCTGTGTGCAAGCATTTGTGTATCTTTAAATCTGTATTAAGAAGTAACTGTGTAGAAAATTCTGTAATACATACATAGATCTGTAAGTTTATTGAGATATTTGTAAATACGTTGGGGATAAGTAAATGTGTTATTCAGTATTGATATCTGATAGATAGACAGATACAAGAGAAATCCACTTTTTCTTTTAGATAGTTAACTGGACTTATTTTAACTTGAAAGAACTAACCCCCAAACAGCAGCAAAACAAAGTTAATTATGGATGAATTTACTGAATGTGTCATGCTGGCTGGTCGACAGCTTCACATTGTTCAGAATTTGGCTCTCAGACACTTAGTTCAACCTTTGGAGCCCTGCTGCATTTTGACAACCAGAGGTTCCTTCTCTGACGCTGTCATTCCAGGTAAGCACATGAACATGTGTGAAGTCATTGCTAAATGCAGTTTCACAGCTGACATCTGGAGCTCAGATGTCAGCTCCCAGTTCTAATTTGCCAAAGACGGTTCTGCTGGCTGAGCGGGTTCATGGTTCACACACAACAGAGCCCATCACCGTGGCAACGCAGGACTAAGTGAGCAGCCGGCTGTTTCTGAAATTGGTGATTATCGCTGGGTTGTATATGGAACATCATCAATCCCCCAAGACTGTATCAGAAAGAAAAAACAAATCTATCAGCTGAATCAGTATCGTATTCAAGACGGGAAAAAAGTGATCTTGAGAATAAAAATGATGTACTGATTTTACATTGTTCATGGGGAAGTTTTGAGGTAGCTGAGTTTTGCTCATCTGCTTCAAGGAGGGGATGGAGGAAACAACTTGTTCATGTCTGTTTCAGAAATGTTATTTTAAAAGAATAGCATATATATACACAAGGATTTATGTAACATTCTGGAGAGAGAGAGAGAGTGTTTGTGTGTGTGTGTGTGTGTCTGAGGTTTGGTGTTAGTGTGTGAGAGACAGAGATGGATGGAGTTTGTGGTCTAAAAACTAAAGTTAAATGTCACACCTGTCTGTCACAACACACCTGCTCTCACCAAAGCGTCTGTTCTGACAGGCTGACATTTACACACCCCAACAGACCAACACACACACACACACACACACACACACACACACACATACACACATCCATTACATACATGCAGACAATGGAGAAAGAGCAACAAAGCACCTATATTTCTGTCTCTATGTCCCATTTCAACAGGGACACAGGGAAAATGTTTAGAATCAAAGATACCTGGGTATAATCATTTTTAATTTCTTATATCTTCCATATTTCAGGATTTAAAATAACTGGCTGGTAGCTAGATAGCATAGTGTGTTAATAATAATTAATGTGTTTTCCATGGAATAGTTGTTTGCTGGTGTCTAATTCCACATTGAAGCACTGACTCTGCAATTTACACGAGAAATATATAGCACAGCATGACAAATAGGACAATCTTCTTGCTGTGAGGTGACAGTTCTTCTGATGTCTCCATGTATGTGATGTGATGATGACTGACGTCTTGAAATTCTCAGGCTGGCATGAGTTCTGTTATTTTGGTATTTTACAAATGATGACTGAAATTGATCACTTGTTGTTGAACTCTAATGATTAACAGTATATCTATAGTTTCTTTTATGGACCCATAACTGAAGATGTAATCATATTTTTCTACATTTTTAGAATAAAACATTTTTATTCATGTTGTTAAAAATTGATATGAAAACTTCAAGACATTCATTCAAGGTCAAAATGCTGCAAAATCTACTACTGACATGAACCAGAGAAACTCTGGAAATAAAAGGTGCTTGAATACAAGAGCTTTCAGCAAAGACAGCTCCAAGCAATTATTACCACTTAGAGCACAATACAATCAGTTTGCATCTGATAACGCTGCTGCATATCTAATGAAGCTCAAGCAAACATATAATGGTGAACTGTCTCTTTACCGGGATCATCAATCAACAGAAAGTAAAGAAGGAAATTACTGATAATGAGCATAGAAGTGGGAATGTGATTATTTAATATCCTGTAAATTTATTCAGTGTCGGATATTTCTGAGGTCAACATACTGCTTTCGGCAATTTCTTACTAGTCCAGCTGGATGCGACAATTTTCTTCGATGTCCCACTAAAGACAGCTGTCTCACCTTTATCTGTCTGATAAATGTTCATATGACGTATGAAATAAATACTCCACCGTATTTCCATATTTGTCCTTGGTCTTCTGTTGTTATTAAGGTGAATCTAGAAGAAAGAAGAAATACATAAAAGGGTTGACTGAAGTGGCTATGGTGATGTGCATGGTTGGCCTTCTTTGGAGTTGTTGGGGGACCTTGCAGATTCAACTGTGGGGAGTATTGAGTCGTGTTGGTAGTGTCTTATTTTTCAAACAATACAAATACAATAGTGCAGCAAACCACCTGTTCCTTGTGTTCATCGTTGTGACTCACTAATGAGCGAATGATCAAATACTAATTAAGTACTTGAAATTCTTAAAATAGGGATAAAATTGTAACGGCATGCTGAAGTGTTCATTTATTATTGGAAAAAGTCCACAAACTGTCCCATTGGCACCATATGATGAAGAGGCCGTGCTTGGAGTTGTGTGCAGATGTTGAAGTTTGCTGGCGGATCTCCCACAGCGCTCAGATGTCTGCTCGGGTGAAGCAGCTGTGTGTCTGGCAGTATGTTGTGAAGTTGACTGGCTGGAGATGGGACAGAAGACTCAGCTTGCCATAACCAGTGTCCCCAGACATTCCATTGGCATGTATGAATATGTCCCATCTATGGCCATGACTCATAGGAATAATTAATAATTAAGGGCACAGAGAATTTATATTAATTGCATACAGCCTGTGTGTGTGTGTGTGTGTGTGTGTGTGTGTGTGTGTGTGTGTGTGTGTGTGTGTGTGTGTGTGTGTGTGTGTGTGTGTGTGTGTGTGCTGATTGCCAGGAAGTGAAATAAATGGAAAAAAATAAGCTGCAACTACCATATTTAAAGATGAAAAACAGACAAGATAATACATTCAACAGATTTGGAACGTCTTATTAAAATAAACTTTGGATTACAAAAGACACAGCAGCAACAATAAATATGAAAGAACATTTCATTCCTTTCATTCCTCCCAGGTGATAAGTTCACATCCAACTGTATACAAACTGCATTCACATGTTCAGTGTAAAGAAAAGGGAAGCGAAAAGAAAAGAAGACTGCTAAAACATTTGATGGGCTCCCTAATAGGTCCAGGACAACGTCCTCTCAATGTCGTCTTAAGCCTATTGTGTCATCATAGCATAACAAACACCTTTGTGTTGCAGGATAACACAGTCCCAGAGGTACTCAGCGATCATGTGACACCCTGTTTGCCCAGAATGCCCAGCACCTGTAAACAGCACTGTTGAGCAGCATCAGCAAAGTCTGATGTTACATCTTCCCTCATCTTGTTCTTTATAAGCCCATACTAACTGAGTAGCATTTTGTGGACTTCATCTGCACCAATTCACCTCATAAAAAGTCTTAGCGGGCTCGACTCGATTCGACTCGACTCCACAAGACTCTACGCACTTTTTGCATTTCCACTGGTGATAATTCCTGGCACTTTTATTTTAGCACCACCTCACTCGAAGTTAGAAGCAAGCCGAGCTGTCGCAGAGTGCCGGCCTCTGATTGGTCACTACAGACAGAGGGCCGTCCCAAGTGCTACCTTACATACATGCTTACCTACACACAGGAGTCTACTGAGAGTTCAATCAGCAATAGTGATTTAGTTCTTTATTCCTCGTTGCGTTCTCATTTAACATGGCTGATTTCAGGAAACACTCTCTGTGGTCAGACGTTTTTGTGATTTTTAGCTGGTTAGAACGTTTATTGTTATATTTATAAGAGTTAAAAATTGATATGAAAACTTCAAGACATTCATTCAAGGTCAAAATGCTGCAAAATTTACTACTGACATGAATCAGAGAAATTCTGGAAATAAAAGGTGCTTGAATACAAGAGCTTTCAGCAAAGACAGCTCCAAGCAATTATTACCACTTAGAGCACAATACAATCAGTTTGCATCTGATAACGCTGCTGCATATCTAATGAAGCCCAAGCAAACATGTAATGGTGAACTGTCTCTTTACCGGGATCATCAATCAACAGAAAGTAAAGAAGGAAATTACTGATAATGAGCATAGAAGTGGGAATGTGATTATTTAATATCCTGTAAATTTATTCAGTGTCGGATATTTCTGAGGTCAACATACTGCTTTCGGCAATTTCTTACTAGTCCAGCTGGATGCGACAATTTTCTTCGATGTCCCACTAAAGACAGCTGTCTCACCTTTATCTGTCTGATAAATGTTCATATGACGTATGAAATAAATACTCCACCGTATTTCCATATTTGTCCTTGGTCTTCTGTTGTTATTAAGGTGAATCTAGAAGAAAGAAGAAATACATAAAAGGGTTGACTGAAGTGGCTATGGTGATGTGCATGGTTGGCCTTCTTTGGAGTTGTTGGGGGACCTTGCAGATTCAACTGTGGGGAGTAATAATAAATTAATAAATATGAAAGAACATTTCATTCCTTTCATTCCACCCAGGTGATAAGTTCACATCCAACTGTATACAAACTGAATTCACATGTTCAGTGTAAAGAAAAGGGAAGCGAAAAGGGAAAACTCAACTCCATGCTGCTCCGTCTGGACAGACCCAGACGGAGCAGCATGGAGTTGAGTTCTATGTTGGCGATCGTGTCCTGCTCCATCGCTCTTCTCCTCTTTCTGTGACAAAAATTTACTAACAGTAGCAACTTCACCATCTACTTGTGAAGCAGAATTGGAATGGAAAAGTGCCTGAAGTCGAGCTGCTGGAAATGTGCAGTGCAAAAGTGCCATTAAGTTATCAGTTTATCTTCTAGAGATTTATTGATTGATTTATTCTATTCTCCATCATTTGGGAAAATAATAAGCTGAACTTAAGCGGGTTTACTGTTGATGTTCATTGTTCAATGAGAAGCAATACCAGAAGTGCATTTCTGTCACAGCTGAAGCTTCAGTTTTCTTTTGAACTGGAACACTAACGTTGGGTGATTTGCACCCATGCCTTGGTGAACGTAATCAGATTTAAAGGTACTGTACGTCAGACCTCTCATCCTCCCACATGTCCCCTCTGTCACTTTTTCTGGCTGTCTAGCCGGTGGCAAAGTTCATCTTTAAAAGATAGAAAAAGTCTAACCTGGATCAGCAGAGCTCTCCAGGCTCATATCTCGTCTGTCTAGGCTAGTTGCATCTGTGTGTGTGTGTGTGTGTGTGTGTGTGTGTGTGTGTGTGTGTGTGTGTGTGTGCGCACTAATGCTGCTTTCGACCCTCTGGCAAGCTGCCGCTCAGTCTGAGGCTGTCACCCTGTGTGATGGTGCGAGATGAATGATTGACACGTATTTATGTGCACACTGTTATTTTGCATTGTTTGTGTTTGCATCCAGCATGGGGTTGGAGGCAAAATTCTTGTACTGGGACAAAAAGCAGCACTTAATGTGAGAGGGAGGTGGGTTACAGGTCGGTAAATAGCAGTCGTCAGTCTCCAGGATCAATATAAGTCACAGGAATGTTCTCAAAAGTGTTGGAAGTCCATGTGGTGCCTTACGTGGGTGATTAAAATTAAAATTTTAAATTTTTTTAAAATCAAAGGCTGTTTTACCAGTTGTCTGATTATTCAAAATTTCTACCATTTTACAGGCAACCAAAGACTTTGAATATAATGTGGGACTGTGTTTAGTGTTCTAGTTCATTCAGCACATGCTAAAAGAAGAAAAGCAGTGATAGGAGGGCAACAAGGAGGCTGAAGGTCTTGTCCAGAGTTCTACTCCCGTCATACATTAATAAATGGTACAAGTAAGAAAACATGGGATGAACAAGTTTAAAAATTAGAGAAAGAACATGAATAGAAACACAAGCATAAAAACAATTAAATAGATGTATAGAAATCACTTCCAAGAGTAAACAAATTACTCGCATGCACCTTTGTTGTCACTCACCCCTTGAAAAGAAAGCTGACGTAAACTGCACATCTATGGAGCGTTTGTCTCCACGCTGGCTTCTTTGAAATATTATGTTCACCATGTAGCCCTGTTTACTTTTTAATTTGCTTAGCATGTGTCTCCACCTCCCACGGTACTCAGAACATCACATTCAAGTACCTAATTTGATTAAGATTAAATATTAGATCTAAAAGTCAAGTTCTAAAGCAAACATTTCCTGCAGATTAAAAGCATTTCATTGTTTTTTGCCCCCCCCAGAAATAACATGTTCGATGCAACATCCAGTGTTCAAAGTAGAAATGCATGTTTCAGTTCTCTCTACAGGTAAGTATGTCCAAATATGTTATTTGATGTAAGTAAGTACATTTTATTTATTTAGTATTTGTCACACAGGGAACTCAGAAAGCACTTTCCAATGAATCATGTCAAAAAAAAAAAAAAAAAAAAAAAACACAATATACAGCTATCCTATAGACGGTTGGAGAAAATTGTGAAAAAAGGGTGAACATGCAGCGAAAAGTGAAAGCGAAAAGAAAACAGTTCAATTTGTTGTTTCAAGTTGTTGTTTCATGTATCATCTTTCAAGGAAGATGAGACAGAGCGAGAGCTTGTTCATCTGTGCATCAATTAACACCTTTTTATCCATAATGAAGCTGCAATACAGTATTTGTATTCAGAAACTACATTTGCATTGTCTCCACTTGTAGTCAAAGTGTTGCTGAGCTGTACATGAAGGCATCTATTGGTTGAGAGTTAAGAGTATGTTCTATTAAAACTAATTCTGTTCTGCCCTCTCACATTATCCAATTCCAGTTTGTCAGATCTGGCAGCGAGGTCATTAACCCTGCGATTCAAACTGCGATCAAAGTCCTCCATACTGGTTCTACCTCAGGGCAGGGTTTTTCCACACATAACCAGGCTCCAATCTTAATGAATTGGATGAGTCATATCTGCACTGTCAGTGGTCACCAGGGCAATGAGAACAACCAAATCTGCTGAAATAGTCTGGTGACTTTGCCACAGAATTAATTCAATGCACATGGAGAATTTAGAAATGTTTTTTTAACAAAACACAAAAAGCCACTAACTTTCACTGAGTGTTATCCTCTATTTGAGTTGTATAATTTCATGGAAGAGCAGAAGGCTTTTGCATAGCTTATCCTCCCCCTGCAGTAAAACAGGGATGTTTTTTATGAGTGTGATGAATATTTTAACTTTTGGGGCACTTACAAGACTCTAAATAAGATGAAGCGTACTTCAACTTAGCTTAAATATGCAAAAGCTGTGAAAGACATGATGAGCAGTGCCAAAATGTGTCAGACGGAACACCTCCAATAAACAGCATGTTAATTAATATCCACATTTCATGCACCAACAAGGGTGCATTATCTTTTTTTATTTTAAACAGCAATGACGCTTTCTTTACACATGTCTATGTCGGTTTTGGCAAAATCATCCATCCACGTACAGCTCACACTTTGACAAGATCACGAGAAGCTGGAACCAGTCCCGGCTGATGGTGTACAACCTGTACTGGTCGCCAGCCAATTAACCATTCACATCCAAGGACAGTTTAAAACTGCCAGTAAGCCTATCTTAGTGCATATTTTATACATGGGCACTTGGGCAAAAAATCATGAAAGGACCTGCAGAACACACAAAAAGGTCCAAGGCAAACTAGAATTTGAACTGTGATCTGACAGTACTGACCACCCTACCGCCTGTCAACGTCAGAACACCATAATTACGGAAACTTAAAGTATTACATGCTTAATACAGTTCCTGGGTGGAACTCCTTATAAAGGCGTCCTGTAAAAGTAACCATGGCGCTTCCAGTTATTCAAGAGAGAACCAGCTTTCTACCTTCTAAAAACCCTTCTTTTCAAATGGACTTTGGATGTCACATGCAAGAAGCAGTAGATTACCTCACAGGCAATTACCATGCAGGGTTAATGTGACACCTTTCAATAATTGTTGATTTCTCAGGATTATAAAATCATATTTCTACAGTATTACTCTTAGAAATACACCCAGGCATATTGTATTATGTATACAGTATATGTACAGTATGTTTCAGTGGAGGAGATGGCGTCATACTTTTTTCTAGAATTTCCTTCCTGTCAGGATTCTTGTCAGCATTAAGATCTTCAAAATTATTCATCAGTCGATAATTGCTGCCAACACCTACTTCACATTGACCGATCCAATTTCCATTGCAAATATTAAAGTTTACTGTGCAATTTAGTTAAAAAACATCTGGCTTAATTATAAAACCAAAACTGCCTTTGGCGGTAATTGTCTATATCACTTTCCACATATCACATATGTGTGTCTGCTTACTATAATGTAGTTATGATATTGGTTTTGTAGGCTGGGTTTATTTATTATATGTTTTCAGGGTAGATATATTAGCATAATCTGGGTCAAAACCCAGGAATGAGGATGTGGATGCATGTTTTACTGTTCTCCCCAAAGACTACAACACAGCCCAGTTCATACATAATTCACTTAAATACAAGTGTTTCTAAAACAGATGCTTGGTGACAGTAAAATCGGGACAGAGAGATATGGTGGGGGGGGGGGGGGGTAAAACCACAAAAAACAGAGTAAAAGAGAGGATTAATGTAATCTATAATACAAATGCTGTAAATTCACCTCGTTGTTGAATACCTGTGGATTTGTAATACCTTTTTTATTTGTTACCTTTTAGGGACAATACACATTGTCAGTCATTGTAAATGTGCCAGTCTGAGCAAAATGGAGGCATGTATGTGTAGATTAATGTCTGCTTTGCTTTTCAATGTAGCAATAGGCAGATATAGATATAGTAGATATATAGATATATATGCAAATTGCTTGCTGAAGTATTTGTTCAGGGGGTATTATACATTTGTATGCGGCAACATGAAAGGCATATAAATAGTTCGAAATCACACTGCATGGCATAGAAAAGGACAGCGAGTCATCACCGATAAAATATTCTTCATAAAGGACAAGGCAAGGCCATGACACAAGCACATACACAACTGAGTGGATGTACACTGATCATACACACACACACATCAGTCTTAAAGATGTATACTAAGTGCAATGCAATGGACTGACGTAAACAAGTCCTTGCATGTGTATGTGCTCTACTACATTCGGGGTTGGCAAACTGTCATTGTGAATCCCGTCTTTAAGATGAGCTTAAAAGGAAACTCTGAAAGTGTTTCCGTGGCCAAAGAAAAACCTATCTTGCTCTTCTCACGTTGGCTGGGTCCTTAACATTTTCCTCCAAAGCCTAGCCCTAAAACTAAACTGTCATTTCCAAGTATAAAACCCAGTCAGGTTTCCTCAGGCCGACACCAAATTCCCGATAACTTTCTCAGGATAGGCCGCTCTGATCCCAGGCTAGGCTTGAAGCTGTTGCTCATGGTCTCAACCTACTTCTCATAAGCTGAGAACACATCTAATAAATAAGAAGATTGGCGGCGGAAATCCCTGATGACACTTTCTCTGTATGAACCTGATAATTTGTCAGATCTTGGTTCAGAGAGGCAGCACTCCTTGTTTACCTGCAGATAGAGGCCAGGCAGGCAGCCTGCATAAAATTGTAAGCAATTATTTTTCAATCAGACTTTTACCAGAAAGTCTGCGCCTCTGCCCGGTTCACTTTGACTCTGTCTTTTACACAGCAAACATTGGACAGACACAGCACATGTTCCACAATGAAAGGGTGCTTACACAAAGTATCAAGACATGCCTCACTGACTAGGCTACTCCACAACCATACAGCACAGGAAACATGGAACCACCTTTTGTTGACATAGAATGTTGTCATCCATTCTAAAAGAAATGCCTCACCTAACTACTATGCTATGCTAGCTGAGAAATCTAAACACACTAGTGGTAGCAAATCTAATTTTAAGCGAGGGTGGGTCTGGAATCTCCTTGTTAACTCGTAACTTGCAAAATCCAAACTGTGATAGGGCATATTACATCATGTGTAGAGTCGGCGTGTGGGCTGAACATGGTGACAGAGTCACGACCGTTCCGTGTGTCGTCTCTGCCGGTCTCAGCTACATGTGAATAAAGAAGATGGCTGCTGCTGGCAAACAGCAGTCTTTCAAGTTGGCTTTGGCTTTAAACAATTTTTGGCAGTGGAGCAAGAATGCTGGTGAGTACTAGGAGACAACGAGGCAGGGCGAGAGTCACGAGAAGGCGTGAATAAACAACAAACAGGAGCTTTCACCACCATACATTCCTCCTCCATCTTCTTTTGGAACCATGAGTAAAAAGCCTCTAAATGTTAATTGTTGTGTCTGATCTCCGACGTACATTGATGTAGGTCTGCTTTGCTGGGCTAATGCTATGCTATATTGATAATCAGAATTTCAGACTTTTTGCAAAGCTACAAAAAGCTGCAGCGTTTCTTTGTTGTGGTCCAAAGTCATGGAACACACTTCCTCCAGACATCAAGGAAACCAGTTCTTTAAATGTTTTCAACGCAAAGTTTAAAACATACCTTTTTTTAATCGCTTTCTATGAGCCTGCACCTCTGCAATGCTGTTTTAATGTCTTTAATCATATCTGTTGTTTCATGTGTTTTAATGTTTTTAATATTCTTCTGTGTGAGCTGCATGTGCCAGTTCTTCTTCTTCTTCTTCTTCTTCTTTTTATTATTATTATTATTATTATTATTATTATTATAGGGATGGTGTATCCACAGCAATGCTTGTGCTCTCACACCCAATTTAAATGGACTCACAGATCATAATCACAGATCATCTTGGGTGCTTCCTCTGCACAGAGCAATTATTGACTACTAGTTGTTGCCAGAGATACAGCAGCTCTGATCAGTGGTTGGGAGGCATATATCATTCATTTGTGAGTTAGAATCTGAGGAAATCATACAGTGTCTGGTGTGTATGAGCCCCACTTTGTCTCACTCATGCATGCATTCCTGTATTTTTAGTAAATCATGTCATCTCATGACCTCTGGTCTTGCCACTCCGGCCAACTCCATATTTCTTCTGACTAACACCTCGGACATTTTATTTTATTTGCCTGCCAAATACCAAGGTTTCCTTGATGGATGGATCCACATTAGCCTCACTCTTCACATTATCAAGTGACCAGTGTTTAGGATCTGCGTCTGTAGTCTAGTAGCAGCAGTTCAAAACATAGGAAGACTTATTCTAGCAGTTTTTTGTAGTGCAGTTTGCAATGGTTGTTGCTGTCCTGAGACAGTATTGCCTATGCCTGCATATACTGCCAATGATATACATGAACATTCCTGGTGAGTCCCAAGTGACTGACACTGATGAGTTGAGGGCGGGTTTTCTTTCTCATTCTCATTCTGTATTGTTAAACCACCAAAAAATGTTGATTTAGGGCACCAATGAAGGAGCGTAAACGTCAGACTTTATCCCCTTCAGCTTTGCTCCAGGGCAAAGCATGTATGAAATAGAACACAGGTTACACATTGTCAAACTATTTCTTTTGGCACTGCTGACTTCTCAGATTGGAGGCTCTGGGAATGACATGACAGCCATTCATAACCTGCACCAGAAGGGTTTGTCAATGAAAAGGCAGGAAGTACATTGGAGACAACATAAAAATAATAAATGTACCGTTCCATGTATTCTCGAAAGAGAGAAACACTCCCTGTACGGTACTTCTTTCTTAGCCTTCTTCTCAATGGTTCTGCACTGGGACAAATTAGGGCATTTTTGCTGAGGTGAAAGTTATAGTTTGTGTGTGTGTGTGTGTGTGTGTGTGTGATGGTGGTAGTGGTACTCCAGTGCTGGGGAGTAGTACTGCTGAGGCAGATGTTTCCTGAGCTAAACCCTTTGAAGTGACGTATCTAGATGTCAGAGGACACCATTAGATCGGGGAGATGTGCGGTATGTTTGTTTTTATGTAGCGCGTGCGTTAAAGTGAAAAACGTGCATTGTTTGATTATATAACGTGCACTAACACAGTGGTCGTGAGTGTTTCTTAGTGAAGATGTTGTAGGGTGATAGCCCGTCTGTGTGTTCTGATATTTGACTTCACAGCAGTAACTCTATGAGTAATTTCCACAGCCAACCTCAAACCTTTCAGCTACTATCAGTCATCAGCCAATCTTCTCCTTTCAGTCAACAAGTGTAATACAAACAGTTCAGCATATTAAAGGTCTTTGATATCATTAATGGCGTGACATTTCATTATGGGTAATAACAATGTCTAAAACAGCCGAAACAGATGCTGATGGCTGATATATGGTTGTATTTTTTTATTCATTTGTTCCACCATAATGTCTAGGGGATAATACCTAATAAAGGTTTTTATATAGGCAATAATAAAATACAAAGGCATTTCAGCCACATGACATAACAATGCGTTTTTGTGTCGTTTAATCCAACACTGATTTTATCATCACCACACATTAAATTTCTGAAGACGGACAGAGTGATATTTCTGGTAATGTACCAAGGGAGTACAACTGCTGCTGAACATGAGTGCTTGACACAACACAAAGTGTCACAACATGTCCCTTACAGACTAAAAATCATTCACATCATTGTCTCCCCATCCTATATATATATATATATATATATATATACACACACACACACACACACACACACGCACACGCGCACACACACTCATTTTATACTTGCGAGTTAATATTGAGATTTGATAGCCTCGGGTTGTTTTTCTCTATCCAATGCTTTTATTCTGTTCATGATTCCAGAGTTGAGATCACCAAATAATTGATTATTCTTTTCACTAAATCAACGAGTATCTAGATTTTCTACTTGATCAAACTGAGCCTCTTCTTTACACTGTCATGTCTAAAAAAAGCCCATCTTTATACAAACATGATTATGTGTTTACATGGATTGAGTAAAGAAAATCAAGTGTGCCCACACTTTGATGCATGTTTGCAGTCTAGCCATTCATGGAAGTATGAATATAAATATCAACAAGTTTGACAGTTAGACCTGTAATTGTTTCTGCTTTCTGGACGTTTCACTTGTTCCAGAGAGAGTGTTTGTCTTTTTGCACTCATCTTGGACAAGACAATGTACGTAAATACTAATCATTTAAGAGCAGCACACAAAGGACTCAAATAGTTCAGTAAAAGTTGCATAAAGTGTTCTTGCAGTATTTAAGCTGCTCTAGGAGACCTTGTTCTCTGACAGACCAATAAAATATAAAATGCCTGAGGTGTTTGTCAGAAGAAATATGGGCTTGGTCAGAGTGGTAGAACAAGGTCGTTAGATTAAATCATTTACTGAAAATACAGGAAGGCATGCAGAAAATGTCACACACACTCATTCACAGACAACGCCTTGGACAAAACACAGAAATGAAGAAGTTAAAAGACTCAAATTGTTCAAATAGTTCTATAAAAGTTGCCTATAGAGAATTTAGGCCCCCTCGAACTTAAGTACATGTTCATCATCACAAGGTGATAAGCAAAATGATGCAATGTGCATTCAAAGATGACACTCTGTGAAGGTATCTTCAGCAGGGGGGAGGTGAGAACACCTGCATCTTACAAATCCCTCTGGAAAATAAGATGGCAAGACAGAAATGTTTGAGGATCGAAGCTTGAGAATTGTTAATAATAAACATAAAATATGCTAATACTATATTAACATAAAATTGTTAAATTGTCTTAATATGATACATGCTCTAATGGTCGAAGTCGATGATGAGGATAAAAGGCGTGGAGGAAGAAATCAACCATGTGGAAAAATTAAAATGGCTACCAAACTATACATCCCTTCATTGTAGAAGGTGAGAGGGTGCAAGATATGGTCGGTTAACTTTAATAGATGAGCCACCTAACAGATAAGCAACTAGTTAATTAATTAGTGCAGTGATTGATTCTGTAATAGATAATAAACTTAGATGACGTCTTATCACTTTTACACCCACTGGGACACAAAACCCGGGTGTTTAAATAACCCGGAAGGCTTCAGGCATCCGAGAGTCTCACAGTGGCCTAAATAACATATATGGAAACATTCATGCAGAAAAAAACCTGAACAGGCTGAGTAAACACATGATTAATTAAAGGGAGACAAATGTGCTGAATCCCAGGGCTGAATCCAAGCAGACACCTGTTGTAAATCTTCTGGGGTGGGGGGGTTATACTCAGACAGTAAAATAATGCAGCACTGAGCAAAAATATGTCAGACGCATGAACACAATATTTTAGTAGACCGTTCCATCGGTGGGCAGACTCCACCAGGTTTTACACTGGATCTATTATTCAGTCTATTATAGTCACTTTACATCGTGGTACATGTTTGTTGTTCTCCTTCGTCAGATGAAGATTGAGATTGCTGATACTCACAAACAAAAAATGTAATAAACAAAAATAAAAGCAGTAAGATTTTGATAGAGTTTCCCAAACATTCTATTATGGAAATTACGCCTGTGCATCAAACACATTATGAGTAGGTTGTGAAATTGTTTTGAACAATAACAACTAGTGACACAGGAAATCAGACTGAAGGGGTGGGCCCATATCATAGCTGGGCCATCTGCATGTGAGAGAATATTCAGGGAAACAAACATGAAAGGGAGACCTGAGGAGAAGGGAGACAAAGTGAGTGTGAGACAGAGGAAGAGTAAAAATGAGAGAGATGTCCCATCTGATTAAGAGTCCCTCATGAGTACAGCTGTGAGGTTTGGCCTGTGAATTATGAATAACGATATAGATTAAATATGGATGCGTCCCTCCCTGCTGTACAGCCACGGAGCGAATGAGGAATGTCTGTTGAGCCTTCTGTCTGTGCACACACACACACACAGATATGAACATTTGAAATCGCATTTTGAAAAAATCTATATTCAAACAGTTCTTGTATTTGAAGCTACAGGTAAGGAAGCTCAGGTAATCATTAGATGTCGTCTGACTTCCTCTGCATCTGACTGCACGTCAGACAAATAAAAAGTGTGTGTTGTGTGGGGGTTATGTGACGATAAAGTACTGTTATAGTACCAACTCATACAGTCTTATGAGTGTTAGATTTGGTTGGCAGAGTGTCTGACATATAACACACTCCAAGGTTGGTTTAGATGATTGAGGATAAACAACCGACAAGTTATTCTCTGGTACACAATGCAAAACAGTTCATGGACTTACTTCCAGAGCCAAAACATGACATCCAAATACAGCTTGGATGAGCATCCTGCAGCAATTTGACAATATCCATGTTGTAATGATTAACTTGACATCCACACTTTAATGGATGCCTTTTAAACACAGTTTAAGTCGTCTAAGACCCATATTAGTTCTACTGGAAAGAAGTCATATGAATGTGATTAATTACGAACATGTCTCTTGTATCCTGTGTTACACGTTCTTATTGTGTGTCATCGTTCTCAGCTCTCAGAGGGATATCAAAATGCATCGTATGCCGAGCTTCCTCTGTGTATTCTCCAATATAGGTGTTGATGCCATGCAATCTGAACGTGCACCAGTTGCTGATGCGGCCTGCACATTTTGGAGCTTTGTGACACTCCCGTCATATATGTGTTTCATGTCTTCCAAGCATTCATGGCAAACGATAAAAATCAGGACTTATATAGTATTGAGAATACACCTAAATACTCAAATAATTTTCCTCGCTGTCGGATATGCGGAGATGACTCACAGATTGTACACATAACCCATATCAGGTCTCTGTGCCTATTAGGATGAGGAATCCATGCTACCGACAGTGGCAACATGTCAAATCAATTTATTCATTGGCACACCAATGGATGCATGTTCTGTTCCGGTGTCTGCAGGCACAGAGTGCTGCCCTTCCAAAAGCCTCATCGACTGGACTCGCCCAGCACATTTGATTTATTGTGTGTACATGTGCCAGTGTGAGGTCCTTTTCCTCATAATTGTAGATATGAATGTAAATGTACTCACACATTTCAATTACCATGTGACATGTGCGCTTTCATTCAGCTAGCCAATGCAGATGTGTGGAATTGTGTGTGTGTGCCATTTCAGCTGTATCACTGGATATTTGGGAATATTATTTCATGTTCTTGTTGCACTGATTGTTGGTGTGAAACCAAAAAAAGATGAAATGCTGTAAAATAAGAAAAAGAAAATCAAACTTCAAGTTTTTAAAATTCATTGGGCCAATAAATGTGCGTTGTTCCATCTCTCGCTCTCTCACACACACACAAACTTCCTCGACAAGTTATTCAAGGGGAGCATGACTACTCAGTGTAGCCGTTAATTTTTATTAATTCACCTTATGTGACCTTGTTTTTCACAGCTTGCCAGATGTTTTCCGTTGCATATGGATAAAAAGAATAAAGCAGATGCCAGCTATTCCTAGTCAAGTTCAGTCTGAGAGGGGAGGGGTTGTTCTAACCAACACCAGAATGAGACAAGGGCTCCATGTTTTCCAACCATGACCCTCATATGAACATGTGCATCTCAGCATTGTGCTTTAAAGTCATGTGCAGTGACTTTGAGGAAGGAGAAGCTCTAACCCAACTTCAGTCAATTGTTCATGCATTTTTCATCCTTTCACCATACATGTGCAATGTTTTCCATAAAGTATGGCGGCTCTGCCTGGAGTTGTAGATGGAATTGCATTGTATTTATTCACAGAAGTTCAAACGACTGGCATGTCACCTGCACACAAATCTTTACTTTTGCATTCACTGCAAACACTTTGGAATCTGTATTATTTGTACTCAGACTGGTGAGATGGTGAGAAACATCCATCAAAGTTTACAAAGGAAGAGTTACCATCTGGGCACATTGTCGGCTGTCAAAGACACGTCAGCGATCAGGCTTGCGCTCCACTGCTTGCTCTTCCCTCTCTCTCTCTCTCCATCACCGTTTTCACTCCATGCTATCTCTCCTCTTCTTTTTCATTCCCTTTGTTGTTCTCCCTCTCCCATTCCTCCTGCCTCTGTTCGACACTGAAGTCAAATAATTACTAAATGATAGCCAGTGAGGTGATTGAATGCCACGGTTGACATTTTCCCACTGGTACTGGGAAGGGAGAGGGGGGGCACACTGACCTTCCCCTCTGTGTTACTATAACGTGTGCAACCATTCTTCAGGGCATTTTTTTCCTCCCATCATACAGTACACCACAGGCTTTCAGGTTCATATGTGTTACTGGTTATTGACTGGTTAGTTACTAGTGGTTGCACTGGTACGACCTACCATAGTCCAAGAATATTTTGTATTTAACAGAGTTTGTGGGCCTGGACATTGACATTAAATATATGTATACACAAATCTAAGCCTTTTTTTATCATTCCTTTTTTTCTGTCAAATTGTTCAGTCACATCTAATGTATAACTTGTAAACACACACACACACACACATACAAGCACATGCCATTGATGCATTCTTGCTAATCTCCCTTCATAATGTTTCCTCTGAAGCAGCTCCATTGGAGCCTGAGGCCAAGTCTTTCCGTCAGTCCTCTTTATGAGAAAATGAAGCGTGTATTCCCGTTAACTGTACTAAACATAGGTTTCCAGGAAGCTCCTCACTTTGACACATATTCTAAAAAAATAAAAAAAAGACGTATTACATATGCATTAAAAAGGACAACATCCCCAGCTGCAGTGTTCCATTGTTGTGTGGTTTTCTTCTTATCCCTGTGAAGCTGTGTGTATTAATTACTGTTTGTAAATGAAGCTGTAATCCATCTTTCAAATGAACAGCTGCCTGAATGCCTGTTGTGATTCTCCCAGGTGAATGTTCTTTATGTCTCACACTTAGTCTATTTAAACGGAAGGCAGTAAAATTTCTCGGGGTATCATCTATCATGATCAACATGACTTTAAAGGAACAGTACGCCAACAGCTTGTCACAGGAGAACGTTGAAGACACTGGAGGAAAGTTGTAGTAACACACACAAAGTTACCACCAGTTAGGTTGATATTTTGATAAGTTATAATGATATTTAGACAGTCTTCCAAGGCACAAAGTAGGAGTATAGTGCAAATGAGCCAAATAAAGTGGAACATGCAGTCCAGAAGCAGAAGCATGTGCAGAAGATTGTAAATGGTAGATGCTTACTTTTAATTGGCTTTCCAAAGTGGACAGTCATGTTTTCTACTCACCCTTTGCAAATTTGGAGTAAACGTTTTAGTGGAGTGGACATCCATCATCTGGATGTCTGCCAATCAGCATGACCGAACAGACCACGGTCTTAATCTCTTACCAAGTGCTGACGAAATGAAATGGTTTAACCTACTTTGCATCATAACATGCCGCTTGTGTTGCCTAGCAACTTCGACAGCTGCAGTTGTTAACTGGGACATAGTGTGTCTCGATGAAATTGTGCCACAAATGTTAATTTCATTTCCATGCCAGCTCCTTTCAGTTCAGGTGACAACAGGAATGCATCTCCGCAAACTTTACCATCAGACAAACTGAACGACTTCTGTCTGTAACAGCAATGTTTTCCAAATGAAATGAAACGGGTGGGAGAGATGCTCGATCTTGTCATTTCTGGCAAAGCCAATCATGAAAAACGGTGTCCTGCAACCACTCTCCGTCCGCCAGCACACAGCTCTTCCTGAAAATGGATGTGCAAGTGGACCAGAAAAAACACTGCTGCAGATTTTAAAGCAGGTGCCGTTCAAGCAGATCGCCACCACTGCAGTATGTGGTTAGCACATTACAGCACATTCAGAGACGGTTTTGATCCTGAAGGATGAAGTAGATAAATCACCAAAGATCACCAATACGGTTGTATGAATGCTCCATCTGGATGAGACTGCCTTGTCACGGCCTTGGACTTGTTTAGCCATCAAACATGAATGTATGTGACTACTCTTCCTTCCTTCTTTCCCTCCCGTTCCTTTTTCATCTCTGCTGTCATATTTTTCTTATCTGATTATATTATCTGATGAGCAGCCAAATCTCCAGTAGAGCAAATCTCCCCCGAGGGAGTCCTGACACCTTGTTATCATAGCACATGCAGAGCAGCCGTTACAGCATCCTCTTTACATGACATTTTCCTACCTGTGAGGAGACAGGCGAATAAAGTATCAAGACAAGACAGAGAATGGAGCAGTGTTTAGGGAGCATGCAAGAGGAAGAGAGAGAGGCTGAGGAGAGGACTTGTCCATTTATTAGGTACACGCTGATCCTTCACAAAGCAGCCTGGAGGAATTTCAACAAGTGACTTTTTTTCTGCTGTTTGCCATCATTAGTTCCCACAGAGATGTTCCCAGTGTGTCAATCTGTGACGTGGCGCAGCCTGAATTCTTTCTAAATGTTGGATGATGATACCAATCATGGGGGCCGACGCATGAGTTCATTTTATTGCCTTCAAAACTGCAGGATAGATCATTTCATGAACTAGATTCTCGGGGAGGTCTTTTCCTCTTCTCGTTCTAAATACGGTCCTACACATTTAGCATCAAGTTGCCACAGTTTGTTAAATCCTAGGCAGTTATGTCACCTAGGCAACCTGTAACTGGGTACCAGTAACTGAACCCTGCTGATTCCGATTCAGCATCTCAGATCCCTCTGTCTTAGTTGAAGGACGCTGTTCACGCTTTACACATTCATCCCACAGATTATTTATTAAGTCATCAGCTGACGATTTTACGCACTCATATATGAATGCCAGTTAAACACGGATGCACTGGGGATGGACCTGCCTGGATCATAGTTATGGCAGAGAAAAGGCTCTTGACAAATGAACGAAATAGGAGACAAGAAGGAGAAAAGCAGAAATAAAATGGGAAGATTACGACAGCATTCCCCTCTGAAAAGTTTGGTTTTGTTTCATTCTGGCCACTTACGCCTCGTGTTAGGCCCATCGTTTCCCTAAGCCAATACTGTAATCCAACACACGCACACACACACACAGGGGTGAGGAGGGAAACATGTGAGATGCAAGACGTCCACAAGACTACAAGGAGAGGGGAGGTGAGGAAGAGGTGCCGGTGTGGGTAAGAAGAGAGAAAGGGCATCTCCAATTAGTGAGTGTAATGCCACAGATATAGACCGTTTAATGTTTGGATGTTTAATGTTAATATGTACTATATTACACAAAGAAATCAAGAAATAGAGGTAAGAGAAAAGGAGGAGTAAAGCTGGATAACACGGGGGGGTGGTATGGGGGGAATGGGGGGGCTGTATTACACTAATCCGGTTAGCGACAGCTGAGTGTAATCTCACTCATTAATAGCATACTCCCAGTCTAATCTACAAACCATCAAAAGAGGGGGATTTTACATGCAAGGAGTTGCTTTTGGCAAATTTATGAGGATTCATGATGCCTCATTTTCACACATGTCAAACGTCAGCTGGTTTGACAGTTTGGCAGGCGACAAAGAAAAGTATAATGCATGCTGGAATTACACGCCCCCCCTCCCAAAAAAAAAAAAAAAAAAATCCTGATTCACAGTAATTAGTAGAGATAAACAAACTCTACTATGATAATAACGTCTTGTGATGGACTCATGAGAAACATGCAGAGGATGATAATAAATTCATTTCTCTGACACAAGATGACATGATGGCATCGGCACATCATGTCACATTTTTGTTTTTTTCCACCTACACAGGCGGCTGCACAGGCACACAAACACAAATTGGGTTTGTCGGTAACAAAAGTGGCCCAGATGCAAGCAGCGCAAGCCTCTACGTTGGCTGAAGGCATTAGGAAATCCAATATAAATGTGCTAAATGAATGCTCGCGGAGACAGAAAGAGCAAGTGAGCGGCGGGGTAGAGAGGCGGGAGGGAGCGAGGGACACAGACAGGAAGGCAGGCAGCTTGTTGATTACTCTGGTGTTTAACATTAGGAAATGCCAGGATGGAAATAGTGCTCATATCACCCTGTCAATTGCCTTGTTAGCTGCAGCCACAGAGAGTGAGAACAGGGAACGAGATGGGAAATTCTGCTCTCTAAAGTGGTTGGTTTAAATGTCTATGCGCCTGAGCAGGAGGTGGGTGGTTTTAAAGTGGTTAATGTGAAAAACCTGTTGCATTCAGTGTGCGTGCATGCGCACACTCGCACACACACACACACACACACACACACACACACAATGGATTTTGTACATGCTTCATGCACATACACTGAGCTATAATAACTGTATCCCAGCACAGATCTGTGTCTTGCCTCTCTGGACTCAGGTCACTTCAGTTCATTCTGCTGTGACACCGGTGGGTGATGAGAAGAGTGGAACGAAACAGTCCCCAATTGTGAGTGAAGAGGGACACGTCTGAGCATCGGCAGTCATGATAGGTCACTGAAGAGCTGCCAAAGCAAATACACCAGACTTAATTCACTGGAGGTAGTAGGGGCACGCCTCCGTTTCATGGATGTGTGAAGATGGATTCAAGATAAACTGTCTGGTTGCACAAATGGCAAATGTGCCTTGAACGTTCCAGAACGACAAAGTAAGTATCAGACACAGACAATGTATTTATATCATGTATATATCGTAAATACCTATGTTGACTAAATGATTTGTGTGTCAACTCTACAAGCAAGAATAAACAATACTCATCAGTAGATAGCGTACATGTCCAGCCCCGTTCATGAAGCTGCTCCAGTGCTTTGCTCCGAAGATTTAATTGTTTATAACAAGACAAAACACCATGATGATGAATTTCTTAATAACGCTTTGCCTGCATGAAACAACTCTGCATGAAACAACTAAGTTGCCTCGAGGAACATGTTCATGGACATCACTGGGGTCTAAAATAACGATAACACTGTGGAACACTGTTCGCCCCATGGGCTGTCCTCCTTTGACAAACCTTAGCTTCTGATTACCCTCTGGAGGAAGAGTCAGAGTCTGAGGCAGCAGTAATAAATGTTCCAGGCATTGGTGGTTACTGTATGACTGTGAGGGGACACTAATAGCCTCTAAAGTCATAACCGTGCCACTGGGATCGAAGCGCCAGTCCTCAAAGGGTAGAAATCATGTTGACTGCAGGGTAATTATGATATGGTCATTGCTTTTCTCTGCTAGTCATAAGTGTCCTCATTCATTAAGGCTTCTCTGGTCACTCAGTGCTCTCGCTCAGGCTTAGTTTACATACTGTTGTATAAATGCAAGATGAAGCTGCTTCCTTTACTGGTACAAACATACCTTCCAAGAATAAAATTGAGGAAAGAAATAAGATGGGAACGCGGACTGTTGATTATGGGAGTGTTTTTTCTGTGGATGTCACACCTGTGTCTCCTGTCCCTCTATGGATTGGACAGCTGTGCTAACACACACACGTGTACACACACGTGTGTACACACACACACACACACACACACACACACACTCATACATTGTGACATTTCGTACACAATACTTTCATTTTTGATTATTTGTTCATGTAAACTGTGTGTTCCAATGTTCTTTGAACTTGTACTGTTTTATTTTTCTTTTCACACGTGTTCTGTGAATCATTTTGAATTGCCATCTGCTGAAACGCATATAAATCATATAAATAAACTTGCGTTGCGTAAGTTGCCTAGATTCTGATACTGACTTTCATCTGAACTGAATAATATGGTTATTTAACAGTGTAACGATGGCCAAGGGAAGGAGACTCAGAACCCAGATGCAGACGACCAAAACTTACGTTTATTATAATTTGGGCACAAGAACAAACACGCTATTCTCTGAACGAGACTAAAGATCAGGAGAGGGAGAAGGGGAGAACTGAAAACTACACTCACGAAGGAGGCGAAAAAACGAACAGAAATACTTGAGAACATAAAGCGCCCGAACCGGGGAAAAGGACAATTTGGAGGCTACAAACATAAAGCGCGAAGCTAAGGCTAAGGATTGCGTATATGAAAACAAAGGCTATGAAATGGCTTAACAAGGCAACTCAAAATACTCCAACAAGGATCCAATACCAGACGATGCCGATGACCAGGACGCGTTCTCGACCATCAAGGTACGATTCGGCACAGACGACAAGACATGACCGGCTTAAGTAACCAGGGAGGGGGAACAGGTGGAAACAATGAGGGCAATCAAGGAAGGAAGGACAAGGTGACAAAAATGACAACAGACAATGACTTTCAAAATAAAACAGGAAACAGGGCAGACATGAACATAACGTGGCGGGTGGCTTGACACTCGTGATAAACAGGATGTTGTTTGGCCTCGTATCTTATTGATTAATTTGGTTCCACAGACTCTGACCTGACACAGATGAACATATTGTGAATTAGAAATGTGCCATATGGTTTATCATCCTTCAAACCTATATCACCATATGCTTTTAAATATGCTATTACTATATGTGGTATTCTTATCCCCTTGACTGATCAAATTTAAAATGTCACTCATTTTCATGGTCATAATTAAATGCAGAACACAACTATAATATACTGTATGACACAATGTAATGTATGTAATGTATAATAAAAAAATAGAAAAATATAGAATGCAATGTATATAATATATAATATACAATGTAGGTAATATAGACACAATCATTCATAATAGGTATTTTCTATTTGAAATCTAATCACCTCATCACTATAAATAAATGTATCTTTAATTCATCTTTATCATACTGCAATCAAGGTGGCCCACACATAAATAAACAAACATCAATTTCCACTACTGCTGGATGATGCTAAATGGTGAATGTACTGGAATACTATGATGCATCAGTCCCATAGTGTTCATGTATTTAACATGTCGTGGTCCACTTTTCATATCATTGCACCATGGCACATAAAAAAAATAATATAAAAAGCTTTTCTCTCTCTCTTTTTAACTGCTGAAAGTTATATTTCAACATTCATTCAAAGTGTTCTCGGTACCCTTGTGTCGTTGTGTACTTATATGAACCCACACATCTCCCATAGCGCATCACATCTTTCCAATGAGAGCTGTTCAGAGTTGAAGGAGAAACGAAAACTGACAGACACTTGACACGAAACAAAAGAAAAGTTTAGAAAAGAATCTTAAAAGGCTCAGTGAAATTGTTAATCTGAAGACAATGCTTTTGATAAAGTCGATCTGAGAATTATGCAGGATATCAAAATCTAGAAAAAAATGTACTTTGAAAAACAAATCTGAATAACGTGAGTAAAAGAAAAGGAAAGCAGACTGCAGAAATGAGGGCTGAAAAAAAAATAGTACTGATGAATGACTGCGCTATTTGTGAGAAAAATATATATTTTCTGTGCATGATTAAAGGATCCGGCACATCACTGTTGACTTTAGGTGCTTATTTTTACATAATAGTATTCTTTGTTTGACAGATAGAAATGATCTGTTGCAATCATCTGGTACATCTCATCCACACATAAGTAACATTTGATCTGTTGAGTACACATATAAATCCAGAGGACGATTCAAGTACAAAGCAATGAGTCAATGATGAATTACTTTTATGACTTTTATGATAATAATGAGACCCAAAGTGTCGTTTCCGCCGAGCAGCCTGGCTGGAGACTGACTTTGTCTCCACTTTAGGCATCCTGTGTTGTTTTTGGTTGTCTCTGATGCTTGTAATTAAAAAAAAAAATAAATCACAATCTGTCAAAAATAAAATAAGTCCATATTATATTGTTCTTTTGTTGTTTAAAATGCACAAAGAAATAAATGATTCCAATCAGCCTATATGCAATGTCCTGCAGTTGAACAATACAGACCCCAGTGTTATATAATAAAAATAATAATAACATTATGTTGGTTTGCAAACAGCAAAGAATCAAAACCTGCTTGGAAATTTCTGTCTAAAAACAGTCACACTACATTTACATCATACACACCATACTCAACATACAGTATTTGAAGGGAAACATTCAGAATGCATCTAATAATAAATGTCACACACGCACACACACACCAGGTTGACTTTCACTAACAGGAGGTGTTGTCACGTAAGCTGCAGAGGGGCCCATTAGATTTTGGTCCCAATCCATTAAACTGAGAGGAAAAACTGCAATTATGTACATTAGCGTTGATGGAATTCTGTGTCACTTTTCGGCAGCACATTTTTATTTTGACACGCAGGGCTCCAGATGGTTAAAACTGAGGCTGTTTGACTTTGCATTAATTCTTAATGTTACTTTTCACCAGAAATGAAGCCATCAACTTCTGTTCCTGTGGCTGTAAAGGACGTGCTGCCGTGTGGTACATCTGTTGAATGCAATGCAGTTGACAGAGGGACACCAAACGAGTTGAGCTTAAAAACACGCTACCACTGAAACGACATTGTCCACTTGTCCACAAGCTCTAAATCTCTCCCTCCCACCCGAAAGCACTCCCCACTTGGACTGACGCACAATGGCTAGATTCCAAAGTTGTTCGCAGACAGCGGCGGCAGGGACAAGGAGAGTCTCATCCACGGTCAGCCTCCAAAGACAGAGACTCATTAATTAAAGTGGACGAATTAAAGCTGGCCTGCTTTTACCTGTAAGGATATGAGTCACTCCATTTATGAACAGCCCACTTAAGTGACTTATTTATCCTCCAGTTACAAAACGTCTGTCCGTAAGTCCACTTGTGTACAGCATCTTTAATGTTAATTATCATATCAACCTAATCAGTCCGCTGATTGAAAAGGACGAGATGAGGACGAGCAGAAAGGGGAAAAGGTTAATGAGAGGACAGTGTGAAAGAGAAGAGCAGGCCATCATGAAATGAGAAAGACACCTTCAAGGTGAGAGGTGTCAAAGGATTATCGGCTGTAATCAGATTAATTGATTGAAATAATTGATGTGGACTCAGTGTCTGTTAGTCTATTATGTCTCTATATTAACTGATTGGATAAAACCACAACCAATGGATCTATTAACATGAGTTGAACATTTACTTTACACAAAATGATTCAAGCCCAACAGTTTTAAGGATATTAATGAGGTCCAGGTCCTGTTAATATCTTCATGTTGGCCAAAGGATTCAGCAGACTCTCTGCTTCTTGAGTCAAATTTCTCTACATCCTCCATGTTTTACAGCTGGTGTGAGAGGGGCAGTAAGAAAGGGTGAATCTGGAATTCATTCGCTGTAGGTGATCGTGGATTTTTTTCTTTTTTTTTCTGAAACTAACCAAAAAGCATTCTAGAATTCACTTTCACACAGTTTATCTCCGAGAAAATATGGTTAAAAATACTGAAAAAAAAAAAAAAACTGAAGAGATTGTCACACATCTCATCCAGCTTGATAAGTAATAATTAGTAAATCTTCAGCAGAATTTGAATATATCCTGAACATAGGACAACAAACATTTATGCTAAAAAGAACAAAACAAGACAAACCAAAACAATGTCACCCAATTCCCTTTAGACACTTTATTATTTATATATTCCATGAGTTTTGTGAAGCTAGGTAAATTAATTTGGAAGCATCGAAACAATGTCTCAGTCAGGTGCCTTTTTGCGCATCAAATCAAGCCTTGGAGCGGTGGTTCACAGGAAATGCTGCCCCCGACTTAGAGGACTTAGAAGTTTGTATCGGAGCGTCGGGGTCCGACGGCCATCACTGGTCACCATACCACATCAACACAAGCCTCCATACATGCTTCTTAAAGTCTTAACTTTAACTTTAACTCTCAACACTCACATCAGAGCCTCAACTCATCACTAATGTTATTTTGGTTATGACGGGTATACGATAATTTCCCTCAAAATACAGTAATTTTGTTTTAGTTTCAACAGTATTCCTGCATTTCTCACCTGGCAACACAACAAATAAAAGGCACTGGAGAGTAAAGAGGCCAATTTACTGAACATTTGCTGGTAATTGAGAATAGGTCTTTAATGTTGTGAAAACAGATTATCATATAATGGAAGCTTGTTCTGGCTCGGTCCCGTTTGATTTTGTCTTGTGTTTAAAAACTAAATATTCACCTGAATGGCTTAAACAACAGTTATAGTGTGACATTGAAAATATTTTACGTTTTTATCATGTTTATTTGTGTCCTGATTACATCTTTACTTGGTCTGTCTATGCTGAGAACATTTAATACATTTCCTTCTCTTACAGCAGAAACTACAAACACAGTCTGCAATCAGAAACTGCAATCAGAAAGATAAGTCAAACGCAAGAATCTTAAACGCAAACTACGGCTGCAAAATGGTAAAGTGAAATTGTTTATGATGCAAGAAACCTTTATCTTGCTTTTCAGTTGCATTCCCCTTGTATGAGCGCGGCATCGCAGACACAAGGGATGCGATAAAAAGGAAAAAAAAAAAACAGCTATTTCTCAGATTTGAATAGCTAGATATTTTTTGATGCATGCCTTTGTTTGCAAAGCAATTTCCCCAAAGCCAGGGTGCTACTGGAGAAAACAGAAAACATTTCCCTCCAAGTGGTGTTCTGTGGATTTACGAGAGGCGCAGAGCAATTTATAGCTCAGCATGACAAAAGAAGAAATGAGTCTGTATAAGCACACCGGCTTCCCAGGTTTGATGGAGTTGAGAATGTAAAGAGTTTGTGTTTCTCAAATGAATATTCACAATCCAAACACACTCTGTCTGACACACCACGGGTGGATTTAAACTGCCTGTGTTTTATTATCTGGGCTCTTGACTTGACGTAGTCTCTCTTCTCCTCGGTTTTGTTTCAAGCGGGGATTGTCGAAGGCCAGTGGCGGTGCCTCTATCTGACCAACATCACTGGAATGAGTTTTCTCACTGAAAGCTTTTCTGGAGCCAGTTCCCTGGCTGAGGAATTAAATAAACCACAGCCTGAAACATCAGATAAGGGCGGAACAATCAGTCATTGTATGTGTGTAAACATACATTTGTGTCTCTGAACGTGTGCGCTTGCATTTCCTTGAGCACACACCTTGCATTCAAGCGCCAAAACATGCACATCTGACAGCGTGTGGTGGAGTAGCCCAGATGCCTATCAAACTAATACCTTTGTTGGGCCTTTGGCTGGACCCGGTGCATCTCCATGGTAATTCTGCCCTCAGAATGTTTGTCCTCCCCACAAGTGAGGGAAAGAAAGATGGAACAAGCAGGGAGGAAAGGGGGATAAGAGAAAAGGAGTGGGTGGGTGGTGAATGCTGAGTGCACGTTAATCTTATCAGACATTTTGGAGTCCAGGTGGGCGAATGCGTGTGTGTGTGTGTGTGTGTGTGTGTGTGTGTTTTCTTCATGCTTCTTGGTGGAGGGAACCCAGTAATGACAACTGTTACACAACCATGATGTTCATCCGTCACACATGCTGAGTAAAGGCAAAGAAGAAAACACAAACACTGACACTGACCAAAGGTTCATCGAGTTGACGGTGATCAGCTTCATCCTTTGCATGGTGATGTGGGTTCTCGCCGTAGTTCTCGCAGCAGACGACTGCACCAACAAAGCAAGAGGCAACGCTACAGGAGGTCATTCACACCAATTGCTTCAGACTTTACAACACCGTGACCTGATGGGGAAAAAACTGCTGTCGCATTGCGCTTGACTTTTTAAAACTGCCAGAACCATATGTCCACATGTCCATACACACCAATGCAACCTTCTTAAAGGGGAGAATGAGGCTGATCTCGTTTTGTTACCGCAGTAACAGGTTCTTCTCGCTTTCCGTCGCTGTCACTTCAAGTAGAAAAAAAGAAAACATGCATTAAGTGGAAAATATAAGCAAACAGAATGTGCGCGATAACTCAGCGCAGATTATATTCATTGGTGCGAACCAGTGCTGCACTAACTACACTGGTGATAAAGCTCTCATGTCGGTGCAGACCATGCTGATTTAATTTGAACTGCAAACAAAGTGGATGGGGACTCAGTACCCGGCAGATCTCAGTGACTCAGACATCCCAATTACTATAGAGAATACTGAATTGAGTTTGTTTGCTCAAGAAGAAGAAATGATCCTTCACAGAAAATATTACATAACTACATAACTTATATTTATAACTGCAGGGAAGGCGTTTCCATTGCAGAACATTCCATTTCGGTTTGTCCCTTTTACTGGTGCATCAATCCAGATGAGTAGACTGTTCAGGCTTCTCGTCACCAACGTTTCCCTTATTTTCTGTCTGTAAAAATCAGAAAAAGAGTGTGTAAAGTGTGAATGACATTTCAGACTTTGAAATTGAGATTTGAAACAAGCTGTTATCAGAGAGACACTAGATCTACTCCGGAGGAGAGACTCTTGTATGAAAGAACTCTCAATAAATACTCCAAATACCCCAAAGCACATGCAGATATGTTGGTGCTATTTAGAGAGGAATATCATTTAATATCATTTGCAAATTTGACATTCAAATGACAAGTGTTTGCTTGCTGGCGCATCAGGCGTGAATAACTCCAGCATGTGCATGAACCAGTCAGTTTTGGTGCAAAGACTCATCTTAACAGAAGACTTCATTTCATACCCTGCCGGTCCTCAAACAAAATGTATGTTGTTTTCAACCCATCTGGACGTGCGGCACAGGGTAAATACACAACACCGCTTACGATTCGTTATGGGCTTTGTTCAAGGGCACTGCAGCTGTAAATGCTCAGGGACAGTAGATGTCCACTTCTCATTCCTGATGGGAGTTGATCCAGCATTGTGGACTCCAGTCTGCTTCTCAAACCGCTGCCCTCTAGTTACCTCAACTTAATACAAGGTAAATATTTCATTCTAAAGAATGTAAAGAATTATAAAGAAACCACTCTTGCTTCAAAAAGTACACATCTCTTCACCCAGTTAACTGCGAACTGCGAACAGATGTGAAGATTAACTGCAGGTTGACGAGTGCAGATGACTTTGCTGTGATTCAGACATCAAAATGTTTGTCGGCTTTGTGCACTCAGCCGACTGTGCTACTGTCGTAGGTTCACACATGGCTGCCCTGATGCAGAATACACATCTGATATAGATATGTATATGTACAGTAATATAATATAATCTATATAATATAATCAGTTGTCCTGGAGCTGATCCCAGCTGTCAACGGGTGAAGGTCAGGGTTCAACCTGGATGAGGACAGACAACCATTCATACTCACATTCACACCTACGGGGGATTTAGAGTGACCACTTAACCTCAGCATGATTTTGGAGGTGGGAGGAAGCTAGAGTACCTGGAGAGAACCCACACAGGATTCAAACCTGGCACCGTCAGGCAACAATCAACAATGCTAACCACAGCACCACCCTACACACACACACACACACACACACACACACACACACACACACACACACACACACACACAGAGAGAGAGATAGGCAGCAGTGCCTCTTAAACACGCAGGTTTAATTATTTGAATGAAAGCATGTGTGAAAGGCACCCAGGATGTCTCATGTCAAGGACCTAATAGATCTCATAGATCTGTATGTATTTGTGTGTGTGTGTGTGTGCTAGTGTGTGTATTTGATCTATTATGTCAACTGTACATTCACAACCGTGACAGTTCAATACATGGAAGTGACGTCTGTATTTAATTGTTCACACTGTGACAGTCATCTTCAAGCCACTTCAGCAGTTGAAGTCGACCACAGTAGGAATTCCATATGACAGCCTCATCTATTTGATATAATGATGAATTCTAAATCTCTTTGAGGCTCTCATTTTATCACACTGTTTTTCATTATTTTCAACTGTAGTGTGCTGTATAAATTATCATACCATATCATTATTATTTCTCAGTGTTGGACGTTGGACGTTGGACGTTTGGTGAATTCAACTCTACAATGATTTACTGATAATGGACAGTAAGGAGAAAATACAATTGCTCTTTTGTGGATGATTCTGTATGTTTCTGTTTCTAAATTCCAAGAAGCTGCGAACACTCATTTCTGACACGACACTCTCACATAACAGAAACACCACAAGGATTTAAACATTTTTCACATAACCTCTGTCCTAACCTCAGATGACAGCCCACATATGATAATACAGACAGTAGACAGCAACAATGGTGACAAACAATCTTTGCACTTTTTACTTTAGTAAAAATAATCTGGTGAAAGGAAGAGTGCTCCTAATTACAATTATGAAACTACTGTAAAGTCAAGTCAGATTTTCTTCGTATCGCGCCAAATCACAGGAACACATAGAAACCCATCATTGACATGAGCAGCTCACAGAGGCACAGAAACCTCGGGCAGACCCATGGTCTGCCATAAAACTGTGTTTTACTAGAGCCGCTGCTGTCACAAAGATAATATCTACTACAGACAATGAAATAGTTTGGACAAGGATTTCCAGTGTGACACACTTAACAACCAAATTGCTTGTGTGTGTGCGTGCGTGACATGTCGCTCACATTCAATGTGGTCAGTTAGTTTCTTATTAACAGCTGATGTGAACTCGCTCTCTGTTCGGCATCAGATTCAGGGACTGAAGCATGACGCTGTTTGACACTGTGGAATGTACAACCACACTTAGACACAGTGGAAATCCAGTTTTCATACGTTAAGTCATTCGATGAACTCTTCTCTCTTTCACTATTAGACAAACTGCTCTATCCTTCTTTGTGTTTGAATATTTTCAGTTTTTTTTTCTCACATGCTTTGCGTTAAACAGCAAGATTCATGGCATTTGAAGAGTGATTATGAAGAAGTCCTTTACTCATGGTTGAACCACTTATTAGATAAATGTTGGGTTCTTAGATTCGCTCTGAGAAATGAGTGGATTGTAGATGTCAAGTCAAAAAGTTTTCCACGTCTTTTATTTTGGCCATGTACAGTTCTGCTCATTTCTCTCTGTGTTTAATGCACACACACAGCCACACACACACACACACACACACACAAACACACACACACACACACACACACACACACACACACACACACACACACACACACACAGCCACACACACACACACACACACACACACACACACACACACACACACACACACACACACACACACACACACACACACACAACCTACCTTAAGGGTGTGTGATGCATAAAGCCAGGCCTGATAAATGAAAGTGTCTAGGAAAAGGAATAGGCTTGTGCCTTGACCTCCCTTCTGGCAGGGGCATCCTTCTCTAAACTGCCTTATCACCAGAAAAATGGTCACAGTAGTACACACATCACTCCCAAATCTGCTGAAGCCCCTGAGTAGCCCACCAATTATTTAAGCTATGAACCTAAAAAATGCCCAAGAGGACTTGTTGCTTTTGAATGATTTCATTGAAAACACAAGATTTATAGCCCACACCATACTTTTTGAAGTCACTTCCAACTGTAGGAGCATTCATTTTGTTATTCTATTCTAGTCTTTGAGTCCTCAAGGAAAGATTTTTTTTTTTCTTACGCTTACTGACTTCTGAACGGGGGAAAATGGATTGGATTAAAAAAAATGGATTTGTTCTTTTAAAAATGAATTAACCCCATTCCTACAGAGCAGCCCTTACAATATTTCCTCTCAATTATGGCAAACACATTAATACTCCTCTGAAATTGCTGTTGCACTTGTGTTTTGCAAACATCAGTGCCTGTGCAATTTATCCACAGATCACTGCTGCAGAACTGGTAATTGTATTGTTCCACATGCATTACTTTCAATTACAAAACTTTTAAGAAGGCTTTACATACATATAAATTAAGTATTTGAGTACATTTATGAAATAACCAGCGCCCCTCAACTCAACTCAACTTTTCTCAAAAGAATCGTACTGAATCCTCAGCGTTTCAACTTTTTAGCATGCTTAGGAGAATTCAAAGGAGGAAAGGTTTGCTGTTTGAATCCACTTCATGAATTTTGAATCATTAATAAAAACATTAGTGAGTTTTTTTAGGATCCTGGTTTGTGTCTGGTTAATTTGCCTGCACCTGAAATGGAGTTATGAATCAGTCCCTGCTCAATTACAATGGGGCAGCAGAAGTTGTTGAGTCTTTCTCCATCTGCAATAAATTGTCCGAAAACTGTCCTGAAACCACTGACTGTCTCTGAATAGATCACGTCAAATGAATGTGGGGAAAAAAACCTGTTTTTACTCTCTAGTGTCCTTTGAGGGTGAAGGATAATAGTCTGCGTGATTAAGTTCATCAGTGGCAGTTAGAGGGAGAGGTGGTGGGGTTGGCAGCTGGTTCACCATTTAGATTTGCCAATTCATCTCTCAGATGGTTCGATAAAAAGATTGACTGTCGCCTCTCTCCTTCATGGACTTAAAGTGTTGCACCTGCTTATTGGTGCGACTGGACCCGAGTGTGTTTGCAGTGATTGTGATGATAGTGATGTGATGAAGTTTCCAAAACAGCTAATGTGCGGAATCATGCATCCTTTCGGCACAACTGTGAAGCTATATGATTAAATGATATGAATCGCTGACTGAGTGCTGGCTTTGACCCCATGTTTGAGGCTCTGACAGTGTGTGATATTAAAAATATTCCTTTTGCCTGAAGTCATCTGCCACCTCATTGGAAAACTGAAGTAGGCCATATTATTACATAAACATGCACAAATGTAAGAGATGAGGAAAAACAAAAACATTTCCGATGTCATGAATCACAAAACTAGAATTTCTGACCTTTTTTTATTTCCTGCCTCTGTGAATTTGTTGTAAGATGCAGGTGAGTCAGCTGCCATGGTCATTAATTTGATTGTGCGAGACAGTGACAAGTTTTACAATTTTAATGAAGTTTTTACATCAAAATACTTTGATTAGACCAGCGATGTCAAACATATGGCCCGCGGGCCGGATCAGGCCCGCAAAAGGGTTTAATCCAGCCTGAGATATGGTTACGTAAAGTATTAAAATGAACTGCAACTTCTCAATAAACTACTGTTCTAAATGCGTCCGATGGATGGCGCAATAGCAATTGTGTTCAGCAAGCAAGCTGTTTATACCGGAGCAGAGCAAGTAGGTCAAACGAGCCAATCGGATGAGCTCTTTTGTGTTTTGCCCGTGCGTTTGTTACAGTTAATACTTTTAGGATTGTATGCATTTTCAAAATGTCGCTGTCAAAAAGAAGAAAAGTAGACACCAAGTGCAGAGTGTTTCAAGAAAGATGGTCATCCTCCTGTTTTTTCGCGGAAGCGAATGAGAAAGCAGTATGTTTGTTGTGTTCACAACATGTGGCAGTACTGAAAGAATATAACCTTCGTCGCCACTATGTGAGTTTTGATAATGTTGATGATAACATTCAAGGACAGCGGAGAAAAGAGAAGGTGGATGAACTGTTGTCTCATCTGAAGAAACAGCAGTCCGTTTTACTCGTAGCTGGTCAAAGCTAGTTACCTCATTGCTAACGAAATTGCGGCGGCTTCCAAACCATTTAGTGAGGGCAAATTCATAAAAACATGCATGGTGAAGGCAGCGGAGACCGTGTGCCCCGCAAAGCGACAGGCTTTTGCAAATATCAGCCTGACAAGAAACACTATCGTAGACAGTGACTTGCAGTGTGATTCGGATTCGAAGGGCACATTCGCCGCAGCCAGCTTGGACACATTTGGTCAGAACCTCCTGCCAGGTTACCCCAAATTGAGATCATTCGCTGCAAAGCTGTTGACCATGTTTGGAACCACATATCTTTGTGAGCAGGTTTTCTCTGTAATGAGCATTAATAAAACACACAGCCACTTGACTCACATCCTGAAGCTGGCTGTCACTCAGAATGTGACGCCTGATATTGATGCGCTGGTGAAAGCTAAAAGATGCCAGGTATCAGGAGTTAAATAAACATTGCAACCTCATTTAAAGTGCTGCATGAGACACCTTTATATAGTTATATGATCTGTGAAACAGTTTGGTGAATCACTGAGGCATTGTGTGTTTGTTCTTTGTCCTCAAATTACTTGAAGTGTTTTGAGATTCATTGTGATGTTGTGTTTGCACCATTTTGGACAGTATTCAACAAAGAAAAACAATCTGAAGTTGTTGTTTTTAAGTTTTATACCATGATTTTGCTGGTCCGTCTCGCTTGGGAATAGATTTTCCTCTATGTGGACCCTGAGCTAAAAAGTTTGACACCTGGAGCAACAGTGAGGACATTTTGATGCTTTATAGAAACTTAGGACAATGAACAAGGCGCTCATCGAAAACACAGGTATTACTCAAGTATAAATATTCCACATATAGTTGATGATAATACTAACTAAACACCTATATATGGAAACATGGGACTGTCTCTGTGATCCAGTGGTTAGTGTGTCTGACTGTTATCCTCAAGGTCGGGGGTTGGAGACCACCCAAGGATGGAGGGCTGTTTAATTTTTTTTTTTTTTTTTTTAGAAAATGGAAAAAGAAAAACATAGATGTCTGAATAAATGATCGTGTGTAATAAGGTGACTAATGATTTTTGTTTTTTATCGACTATTTGACAATTAGTGATAAAGGCATGTTTTGATCAAAAACAAATTTATTAGAGGAGATAAAGTGAATGGAGAATGATAATATTGGGTGGATATGAGCTGACTGGAGGAGGTGTGAGCTGTGTGTTTGAAGAGTGTTTTTGAAACTTCTATTCCCTCTTCACCCAAGTTGGTAAATTGTCAGATGATAATTTCATAATTAAATAATTAAATAATCATTATTTAGCCTCTGTCCATGACCCTACTGTCCATATCCACGATGCAACTTTTGTTCACCTCAGCGGTCCTTGACATGGAATGCATGAGAAGCAGAGTGAGGAGAGGAGGAGAAATGTGCCTTGTGGCTGATGATGTAATTCAGCTCCAGCCATGCAATGCTGTTATCCATGAGAAATCCGTCACATGGCATCACAATTTGCCATGTGACATGATAAAATACACACACACGCATGCAAAAATGCAACCACAAAGTCTCAAGCACGACCGAAACCACGAACCATCGACCCACAGAGACCAACGTGTCTGCACATCCCAGCAGTGAGACAATGTAAATGCAAAATAAATGTTCCCCGATGAGTTACTCTGATTGGACGCTGGGAGGTCACCTGGGTATTACAGCACAAACACGCACACACAGGGTATGACAAAGTACCCTGGAGACGATATGGGAGAGTGGGCTGTCATTTGAGGAGATAAGCTCAGGGACCAGGTGACGAGGATGGAACAGAACCACGGTATGAGTGGCAGTGGGACGAGAACAAGAGGTAGAAACCAATGACTGGGACCGAGCCCATTATTTTCTAGAACAGGAGGACTGATAGCTGAGAAAAATAAGAGCTGTGAGGAGTTGATGGAGATCCAAAAGAGAGCAGATAATGACAGGAAGCTGGAAAGGAAAGGTGTATTAGCAAGTTGGAAACCGATTCCTCAAATTGATTTTTCCCTACTGAGGGTGCCATTGCTGTGCCAAACGAGTAGAATGTGTGACTTGAAAACTAATTGTAAAATAATTGTTTCGAAGAAAATTAACTTTGAAAATTCAATATGATACAGTTTCTGTCGTGTAAGACTCCCTTGATGAGTTGTGATTTATTTATTCACGTATTTTACTCACAATGCAGCATTTGTTTTTATGGTTTTATGATTACAAAATAAGTGAATTATTCTCAAGAGCATTTAATAAATGAAATAACTGTTAAAAAAAAAAGTAACTGCATAATAATTCACATATTACACACACCCACCACCTCTCTCCACAGCCCTCGCCTCTCGCTCTGCAGGCTGGGAGACAAACATCTCCACGTTAATATCACAATGTTAAACAAAGTGAGAAGAAGACCGAGCCGTTGTGATCACTCACCTCGTGTGCCCAACCCGTTGGCCACAGACGAACCTGATACACACACCTCCCCTCTCGTGTCACAAAGTCAACGATGATCAAGTTCTGGAGATATTGTTGATTTGTATTATTTTTTTTTAAAGTGATTTATTGATAAGTTGAACTGCATGTGTTTTGTGTTGCACAGAAATCTAAATAATCAGTTAAAAGCTGTTCTCTCTGCAGCAAATAATGACACTTTATAACAGTGTAAGCATGAGTTACCATGGACGCCTCAGAAACTGTAACTGGTGAGTGTGTTTTGATCATCTGAGCACACGTATTTTCTGTGCAATCTGCAATTGACATTGACCTTATAATAAAGTGTAAACATTAAAACCCAGAATTTAGTTTTGTTCATTTCCCTGCATGCGTAATACGTCCTTCTCTTCTTGTAAATTAAATGTTAAAGGTGTGAAGGAGGGAGACGAAGGAGAATGATCAGACACACCGAGTACATGCATACAGAACACTTCCTGACTTATTTGCTTACACACACAAACCTTTGCAGACACTGGTTTGTGTTACTGAGACTAAATGTCCTCCCCTCCATTTCTTCACAAAGATGTATTTGCATGAGGACTTTGTGTTCTTGCGAGCTGTTCTGTAGTCACTACGATGTGATCATGTTCTGTGTGTCGTGTGCTGATTGAGCCAGTCAGTCTGCTGTTCATCCTGTTTGCTCTGAATCTGTTTCACTGATATTCATTATAATGTGGGTGGATGCAGTAACAGATTCAGACACTGCAGATCCCGGTAGACGTAGTAGTATTATATTGAATATATAGGAACTGGGCTGACCAATCTGTTTTACTGAAAACAAAACATAAAGAAATTCCATAGATAACATGACCCAACCATACTGTGGGTACTCCAATCTCCAAAAAACATCAGAGCTGATAGAGTCTTTATTTGGATAAAGTGACCATATAAGGGGAATGAAGTTGCTTTAATAAATGTATGCTGTACCAGCAATGAGGCTCCAATTTGTCTTTGGTATGCATCCTTCATTCAGTGTGTGCATTTAAAGGCTTGTTGGTGATGTCGGATCACAGATGATCCACAGGGGCAAGGAAGGAATTCTCTGGAAGGAAGACCCAGTGCTTTGTGGACTGAGGGAATTAGAACAATTCTGGGGCGAGATTCAATTGTGCGGCATCCTCGGAATCCTTCCATCTGTCCTTGACATTGAGTGAATCTCCTAACTCCATTGCTCCAGCACACACCACATACTGTCGGTGTACATGGAACAGTAGGAGGAAGACAGTTTGTGTAAGTAATGATGAGCAAAGGAGATGTGAGACGAATATGGATTAGGACAAGGTCCCAAACATTGGACCAAGGAAGGAGAATAAAAGATAAAGACTGTGCTGAACTAGTGTTCACTCTGGCCAGTTGTTTGTAAAATATTTCTTTTTTCCCCCAGATTTGTCCTTTAGTCTATGTTCATGTCCTTACAGTCTCCTCTTGTTGTCATCTCCCCTTGTGATCCTCTTT
>NW_027615630.1:0-38057 GCF_965212315.1 Lampetra planeri
GGCACTGTTACACACACCTACACACCTGCCACCACTCCCAGCGTCACTCTGTCACCTCTTCCTCCGCAGTCTGAGTAACAACCACGGCCACCGTACAATGTTCCACACAGTGTTAAACAAAATGAAAAATACTGGAACATATAGCGCGATAAAAACAATTATAAATGTATTTGGCATGCACCGTTGATAACCCCAGGACCTTCTTCTGACACCGATTTTGCTTTCCTTTCCTCAGTTTATCTTTAGCTCATAACATTTCACATATAAACACTTTCCTTCACTGACATTTACTATAATTATAATTATAATTAATTACATCAGTGCAGCTGAAAAATAGTGGACATAGTTCAATTTCAACCTGCCCACGCCTGCTGTGAAGTTCAGAATGATGCAAGAATAGGAATGTGAGGAGCAGTGGAGATGTAAGGGATGTGTGTTCTTGTGATAAACGGGGATGCTCCATTAAACCCTCAGAGCCTAAAATACAGTGACACCCAGACAGCCTCACTGTAATTTGACCATGAAAGAGTCAGGCCTTCCGGGCTGTAAATTTATTGAGGGGTCGTAACACTTTACAGCTGGTACTCTGGGCCTGATATGATCGCATTTGCTCAGAGCTGTTGAGATTATAGTCCCTATATTTTACTTCAGAAGAGTCATAACCTATGTATAATTATTTTAATTGCTGTGGTATATAATGACAGATCACAAGCAATAAAGGAGCAGAAGGTTCCTGCACATTAAAATTAGTGTTTGACTGATTAACTGCAGAGGTAGAAGCTGTTTTATTTCGAGAAGCATCAATACGAAAGTATCTGAATTAAATAATGGCGATAATTATCAAAAATGCAGAGGCAGATGGCATCCTGTTTGGCATAAAATCCCCTCTGAGTCGGTATCAGAGCATCAGGAGCAGGTGGCCTTTTACAGTCTAGACTACTTTATCAATCAGCTTATTTACAAATCAACAAAACAATTTGTGGAGAGGAAGGGAAACAAATCGTATTGTTATTTAATCATCTGTTTCCTCACATGCAGCACTGGCCTTCATTCATAACGAGAAGACAACACACCAGGAAGTGCACTGCAGAGGAAGCCTAATTGAGGAATGATTGCTTTTGTTTTGTGCTTGAATTGATTTAGTGGTTTGAAGCGGCGTGATGGTCTCACATTGACCATCCATACCTTCAGACAGCAAGTACCTCCTTCCTATTGACTGAAATGGGGAAAAGACATCTTTCAGATACTGGGAAGAACATGAAATAAAAGGCTTGAAATTGGAACTGTAATGCGATTTGAGATGCTAAGAGAAAACGTCTCTGATGCCTGATAGACTGCTCGTTGCCTTGAAGGGCAAGGCGACGAGGAGAAGGAGGAGTTTTAATACACTTCAAGCTATATTTTACTGAATTAAGGCAGCCAGAGGAAATTATCATTGTCACATCCGGGCTATTAGCATGTTAACACCCACATGCTACACTTCAAACATATGATTTGTCTCCCACCATGGCAGTAAAGAAACACTTTCAGATCACACAGATCTGTTGTGACGCTTTGTGGTATTTAGTTGATCTCAACCCCCAACAGCAACTCCTGTTTTTGCCAATGAGAGGAATATTTGAAATTCTAGTAATTCACACGTGAAAAAGAAGAGAAATTCTGCCTAATGTATATGAATGGGGGCCATGGCGTTGGGTGTTTCACGCCACGGGCTCTGACAGGGACTTAAGTGAATGTGTCGTCAACTTACATTGAAATTCATACTGTATCCCCGGCTGAAGCTGAGCCCATTTTCTCTAGTGTGTTTTAGCCATGAGCCATACAATAGGCAGGGACCTGTCTAATGAGGCAGGAGGAAAAAATAATACGAGGTAAATCCTTAAACTCTGCATATTCAATAGCCGGCTTCAGAACTCAGTGAGAATTGCTTTTGTTCAAGTTTTGGAGTGATGGGAGGGAGAGAACAAAAAGAGAAATACTGAGAGAATGACGGAAATGGGCTGTGACAACGTCAGCTTTGGTCTGGTCATACTGCGCAGTCAACGACTGAATATTGGGGAAGTAGAGAAAGAAAGAACGGTGGGTTCAAACAGACAGGGAGGTGGTTGCAAGATTGGTTGAAGACGGTTCACAACCCTGAATGTTGCTGGGTCACATCTTGATCTGCAAAATCTGTGCAGGCAAGCTCTCCGCTCCATTTGAGCACTGGGTGCCCAGCGAGACCTTCCTTCTGTTTTCAGTGAGTCAGCAGCTCAGCGACAAAGCAGCTAATGGCACGCTGCCTCAAGCACTTTGACTTCTGAGACCCCTCAAGAAACTCACCCGTCTCCCCTCTTTTGTTCATCTTTTGAAGTATTGCAAGTTTGGTGAGTGGTACAAATGATTTTCACTCATTTTCACTTACAAAACGTGTACTTCACTTTGTAGCCTTCATGTCGTTCCTGCTGTGAGAGCTCTTGATGCCCAAGTGTTCAAATTTTCATTTCAGCCACAGTAAAAGAGCCATTGGCTTTAAGCTAATCAGCATGTAATCACTGGCAGCGTTTTGCTCGAACGAAAACTAGTATGGATGAAACCCGCTTCATGACCTTAATCGATTTAATCTTAACTTCAGGATGCTTTTTTTTCCCAACATGCCTTTTTCAGTCCTGTGATTTCTATTTTTCAACCTCTACCCTCTGTCAAATCAAGTATTTGCAAACAGTGATGTGTCACACAGCTATCGACCTGAGCTGAAATGTACAACATATACATACATTAGGTTCTGTTTTTTAATTTGTGCTTAATATCAACTTGTGCAATCAAACAGCAGTCAAGAAAAGATCAACTGCCTGTGTCTGTGCACCGTTTATTATATGTATTCACAAACACACATATCGACAAGCTCATTTACAGTTTGAAAGCAGCTGCTGCATGCATACTCATGTAGCCTGGAATACCTGAATATTTGCTTTAGTGTCCCTACTTGTCACTTTGAAAGCCACAGACTGCAGCTCCTGTCCTGCCTGGTTATTTACTGCCCTCTAGTGGTTGAAGTCCTTTCTGAAATGATAAAACTACTCCTCAGGCTGTCCTGCAAGCGAAAGCAGACAATGGTTATGGTTGAGGTTATTGTAGGCATTTGTCTCATACTCTCTAATGAGATAATGTCTGGGTACAAATTGAGTCCAGATGTTACTGGTGAACATCCTTTTGTGAGCATTTATATGCTGTTTTCACTCCTCAGTAAAAAATGGCCACAAGATTCACCTGGCTGCAGGGATCTTCTGCCACAGCGCTACTGAACCTTTCCACTGGTGTCAGAGGTCAAGGACACCGGACTGAGAGGGCACGGAATTGTTGCATCCAAGGGGCTCGGTTGTCAGACGTGCATGATGCGATAAATGGACACATTATAAACTAAGGGGACGAGTATCATATCAACAACTGCCTTTAAAACTACACACATTCCCTCATTATACTAACTATTCCCACTGGAAAGAGACTCCAGGAGGAACCAAAAGGTCCTTATCTCGCAAGGAATTTAAGATTTATTACATTTATTTAACTTTCCGACTGGTGGTCGAGCTCACAGAGCAGCTTGTTCAACAGGTAGCATGGGCGCTCACACTGAGGCTTTGACAAATACTGAAGTGATAAGTGCTCTACAGCGATCAAGCCAAGACTCCAAGTATTAGTCGCGCTATTTTAGTTGTGCGTTTATCTCTGACCATGGAGACTGACAGCGGTGGCTGTCAGTCTGTAGCGCTACCGGCAGGTAGAAGGTTCAGTGTCGTACTGTGTATCTTGGTGTGTGAGTGTGTCTGAGAATGTGTTATCAGATGGGCACTTAACCAACGTGAGTGTCTGAGTGGGTAAATGAAACATTGTAAAGTGCTTTGGCTGAAGTAAAAAAACGCTAAACTGCAGCCATTCACTGAAAGCATCTGAGCGGCCTTGGTAGGCCTGCATGAAAGAGTCCCTACCTATAATGACTAATAATTGGCAGTCACATCAAGCAAATTGTTATCGAGTAAATGCTCAGGTGAGAACATTTTTATGTGAACACTCGATCTTTAAAGAGGGGATGCAGAACCAGCATAGCGGACACAACTCTGTGCGAGCACCAGATATTCTGAATAACAATGCCATTATATTAGATTCCAAGCTGAATTATATTGTGCCTGTTTTACTCATTACTCGTACTTGATTTTCAGTTTATTGCAGTAATAAAATACAGGACAAACAGGGGCTGCACCACAGGGTTCTTTTTGGGACCATTGTTATTCACTAGCTGGCGAAAGGAATGAGAGGGGAAAAGGACTAAAATCGACCTTGATTAGTTTTTTTTTTAAATGCCATACGTGATACAACAGCACCCTCTGCTGGTCAGGCAGTTTTGGCACAGAACAATAAAAATGTTGACTAAGGAAGTCATTACTGACATTCTAGATAAAACAAACACATATAAATTAATTATTTAAAACATAAGTACGTGGTGCTTCAGAAAATATATTTCCAAAATAGCTGAATCTAACTTTTTATGTCTTCAACTAAATGATGTAATTTGCACTAAATGCAATCTCCTGCCTCTAAACTTATCATCTTTTGGTGCATTATATATACACATCACTTTCACATCCCAAAATCTCCCCCTTTTTTCGCTCTGGAAGAACATTAAGTTAATATTTAGATTGGTTTACATGGCTCTTGTGAGTGAGTCCATGTCCACATGGAGACAGAACAGGAATCATTTTAAAACGTTTTCTGTAAACACGGAATCGTCTCCGGAAACGCGTGTGTACATGCAAAACCACTGAAAAGTACGTAATATGTTGGCGGGGTTGGGGCTCCGGAGTCACTGGTGCTGGAAAGATGTGAACACAGAAACACAAAACTCGTCCTCTGATTTGAGCCCTCTGGAACTGCTTTTCAAAATATCCAACATCACACACATAGATTCACCGAAAGTTGTCTCTGGGTAGACATGACCCGAGAGGGCACGGAAACAGTTCACCAAACATGTCATGTACTTTTGTAGCTCAGCAAGAAAATCCAGTAAACATGCAGATTGGTTAAAGCATCTTTTATATACTGAGCTCAACATTGTAACAACCTAAAGTTTGGTCAGATAGAAGAGCATCATCGTTAGATCGTATTCGTCATGTTTCATGTGGCAGATGTTTCTCTTTTACAAATAAAGGTCGATGTGCTGATACCAGTCTAAACGTGAATGGACCACACTCTGTCAACTCCAGTGAAAATCTGTCCTGTCGTCAGCCACCATGCAGTTACTGTCCAGTATGCAGCATCCATGGTCACACTGATGCTTCCACTTCTGGAAAGAACTGACATTCATACTTAATCAGCCGGAGACCGGGCAAGTTGTTTCCCACTAAGTGTTCACACCACAGCAGCCAGAGGCCAGTTCTTGTTCTCCTCTGCAAACAGTCACCGTGTTCCTTTGAGACAAGAACAAGCGAATCTGGCCCCACAATGGACGTCAGTGCAGTGATCGTAGCAGCCCTTGACACGGTGACTGGGATTCACTTCACCATGTAGGCCGCCACTTCCTTCTCCAGACTCTGGGCGAAGCGGTGGTTGAGGAAGAGGAGTTGTCCTTGAGGAAGGAGGCGGCTGAGCAGAAAGTCGATGCGGTGGCTCTTTAGCAGAACCTGTGGAGTAAATGTTGTTATACCATGGTCACTGTGAATACTCCTTTCTGATTGGCTGGCAGCGGTGCGTTACAACCGTTTTATGCACACGTAGTCCGGCTCACGTTTGACTTTTCTAACATCCATCCACAGAACATTTTGAATGGTGACAGTACTTGACAATGAAACTGAGTATTTGTTGGGTGTTCTCACCTCACTTCCCGGCCCCAGCATGTGCAAGTGCTCCAAGCAGTGACGGGTCAGATTGCGCAAGGTTCCCTCAGCCAACAGAAGGTTCTCATGAGGTTCGCAGACCAGCACGAAGCCCAAACTCTGGACGCCCAGCCACAGTGCACTCATCTCTTCAGAGAAGGGGTCTCCAGACCTCAGACGCACAACCCCACTGTCAGCCTCCTGCAGGGCCAAGGCCTCCTCACCTGGAACCATCTCTACCAGCAGCCGCCCAGACGCCTCCCGACACAGAGAGACAGCGCTGTGGACCTGCCTGAGCCAGAGAGGGACCAGGTAACCAGCTACCTCCTGGAGAGGACATTCACGTTCACATTCACGTTCACGTTCACACTGCTGCGTTGTTTAGAGGGCGGATGGACGAATTCTGCTCTCCACTCCTGGCACCACGACCCTTGGATAAAGAGCCTTGGGTGAGGCATCAACCCTTCACTGAAACTCTCCAGACTCACCAACTGTTCATTGTTGAAATGTTGAAATGAAGGAAAATAGCTGATTTTTTCAGTTCAAACTTCGTGTAACTGACAGAAATCAAACCAAATGTCTTTAGAGTTTCATGCTTGAAGGAACTTTATCAGTAAACCGTAAAATGTGGAACATTTTTGCAGTTTTCCTTGTTTCAGGATGTACAAACTGAACTCAGAAGAAGACCAGGACATACGTGTTGTCCCCGCGCATTGTGTGAACTTTAAAATGTTTGACACCACCAGTGGTTGGGTTTTTATTCTGCTCCAGCTCCCGCAACACACCAGAGCAGTCGCTGTATGACGTCACTAACAAATGGAGACATACGTCTATTTATCAGAGGTTGGTTGGAAACGGTCCTACCTCGCCACCACAGACACTTTCTCCGCCGAGAGCAGTCGCCTTTCCTCCGGGCTCAGCTGTCGGTGCTCGGCGGCCTCGTCCGGACCAAAGACTCGGGAATAAAGCACCCTGCTGTCCCCAGGACCGAGAGCACCGACCGAACAAACAGTGTGGATCAAGAAACAGTGAACCATGTTGTTAAATGTGGACGTAATGCTCCGCGAGCTGTGGCTCTGGTTCACTTCCGGGTTGGTCAGCTGACTCAGCTGCGGTGCGATTGTTCTACCACGAGATGGCGCTGGCGCACAGGGTCACTTGGATCGTTGTTTTAATTCCCGTAGACGTAGTAATACTGTTGATAGGATTCACAAATATGAAACAAAATTAGTAGCAGTAGTAGCAGGAGTAATAGTATTGTCATATGTGTGGTGACACGGGGAGCTGGAAAATAAAGAGCGTTGACCAGAAGTAATTTTGCCCGATATTCTTTTGGAGATAATTTACATAATTATTATTATTATTATTATTATTGGAACACATATTCAGTTCACCAAAAGATTTTGCAGACGTTATTTGTATTCAAAGTTTACATTGGACACGAATGAACAAGAATGGCTCACAAAAGTTGGAAGTGGACTCTGTTCATGGACTTTTTGTATCCACCAATGTGCACATCGGCTCGGGCACTTATAATGCAATAATGGCATATTTTCATTGTCAGACCAGGGAAGTCAACATACATTTTACGGACTAGAGTGACCTCATTTAAACTGGATGTAGTCACACTACTTCAGATGGAAAGAGAGAGGCAAAGTGTGTTTTTTGAGGCTGCAGAGTGGACAACAGTATGTATGAGATGGGTGTGTATCAGCTCTCAGCAGACAGAGACAGCTGCGGAACCAACAGCTGCTGCTGGACACATGTTCACTCTGAGAGGTCCTTTGCTCTGTGGGAGACAGTTGTGACGGCGGGAGAAGAAGGAAGAAAGATACATTCATGCAGCTTTATTAAGTTTCCCTCCACTGTCCTGCTGACCTACCCTGGGTGTCAGTTTGGTTTGAAATGTGCTGGGGACAGAGACGTTGAGTCCAATGTCATCATGGTTTCATCAATTTTTAAGTGTTTTTTTAGTGAGTTTAGCTGACTGAATCTTTATTTACAACAAATTATATGAAATAGATGATCTGTGACAGAGATAGAGATCTATGACAACCCACGTGTGCAGAAAATGCCACACGTTGAAGCAAATTAGAACTATGAACAGGGTCTGGACTGATCTAGAGATGGTTGAACGGGTTCAAATTAGCCTCGATTGACATAACTAAATTTATCATGCAAAGATGATCTGCTGTTTTGTTCTTATCAGAGACCAGCGTAAGAAGACTAATTCCCTCCACACTTCCTTATTTTTTACACACCACACCCACCCCTTGTATTCAGTGTCCTGGTTTTCACACTTGACCTTAAACAAATGAAACTTTAAAGATATTAAACTAAACTTAGCAAACCAAACTGATGTATGAATCGGAGACTGAAGCCAGTGGGAAAGTTTCAAGCCGAGGGACATGAACAGTGTAAGAAAGCTTGAGCATTTCTGATCTACAAGTCACATTTTCCTCTGATGACACAGACCAGCTGAATGAGAACAACAGGATGTGGCTGAAGAGGACAGGCTGCCAGATACATACGCCAGTGATTGAGAAGGGATAGGAAGTCATGACTAAAATATATTTTCTTGTGCTCTGCATTATTTGCAGGGGAAATGAAACCACCTCAGGTTTCAGACTCACAGAAATCCTTAGAAGCAACTTTCAACACCAGCCCATCAGGAAGCCATGCTTCTTGTTGTCTCTACCCATGTTTTGTTGTTTGGACCTTGTTTCACCCTTGTCAGACTGAAGAGTCGACTGGTCCTGGGAGGTTGTTTGCTGTTCTCACTAACATCAGTGACAGCTAACAAATTCATTTTCTGACAACCTGTTACCTCACACATTTTAGCACAAATCTCTCCGTCCCTCACAACAGTTGGAGCCTGCCTTGACTTGTGTCTTCCAGAGCCTGTTGAGGTTGTTTCAATGTTCACGTCTAGACTGATGTTAGTTTTAAAACCGATAATCAGATTCACTGATTATCTGAGTTATACTGCATTGAAAAGGTAAAATCATTTTCCAAAACCATACCTGTTGCAGATAAGATTAAACTTTTGACAAAAATGACATTATTGCCTGCTGAAAGTAGTTAATTCTCCAAGATGTTTGCAGTATATTTTATCGAATATTCAGATTCTCAAAAGTCAAATGATGTTGAGATCCACTCTCCCGAACACTGCTCCAAAGATGAGTGTACGGGTTACGAGTCAAGTCTACATTTTATGGTTTTGTTGCATTATTTCTAGATCCAACCCGTTCCAGAGAGCTGCTTTAGTGAAAAACCTGTTAGTGAAAACAGAATACAAAATTGCGTCCTCATTTTTGGGTGAGTTAGTGTTGCCAAATGGGAAATGTATGATTATCACACACAGGAGGAGGGTAATTCTTGTACACTCATGAGAACCAAAACAACAGTAGTGATGTGTCCTTCCATGTCGAGGCTTGGAAGCTTGAGTCAAATACACAATCAGCATTTCCGAACAAGAGCGTGAAGTACCACTAAAGAGAATCCTGACATCTGCATATGCAGTATAGAGAGAACAGGCAGGGAGAGAGTCCTGTTTTCCTGTCTGATGTTTGTTGAATTGATGAGCCGCACAAGTCAGTCCGCATGCAGTGATTTACTTTGAAATCGACCAGTTGGCATTCGGTGCTTAATCGCACTCTTCCAGTGTAAAGCCGGGAGTTGGAGCAGTATTTCCTGTGAACCTCTTCTTCAAAGCTTCTTCGACGCACATAAAGACAAGTGGTTGATGACATGACGCAGTAACTGCTTCGGTCGCCTGAGTAACTGGTACAACCAGACGTTCACGGAATGATTGAAGTATCACACATTTGGCTTTCTGAAGGATTATTGATCGTACAGAGGGCCAAACTATTGTACAAATACAATATTGGGCACCTGCCAACGCTGGTGTACTCAAGCTTGCTTTCAAATTCAGTGTATAGCGGTGGATGTAGTATTGAGTGTTCAAACAACTGGAAAAACAAAAAGTTGTGTCAGCAGTAATAAGGTTTTAACTGAATTAAAGCCCGTCAGAGAACAATCCAGTAGGACATTTAAATGCACGTTGGATCTTTATTACAGCAGCTCCCCCATGAACCCTCACCATAATTCATACCACCTCATTCAATAACACACACTGCAAACGGGACCAGGTTTCAATGGTAAAAATTAGGGATTGAAAGCAAAACAACACGTAAAAGCACTTGTACATAATTCCGCTCACACTTGCTGACCTGCAGCATTGGAAAAATCTCACTGCAAAGTTAACAGGTAGTTTGTTTGCTTTGGTATCTTCTGATCAAAAAAAAAAAAAAGTATTGCAACTGATCAGGAAGAACAAATACAATCAATCCCACATTTTCACAGAGTGTCATTAAAATGTGATCAGTATATTTTGGGACACAATTAAAACTAATTAGGTCTAACTATGGGGCAGGGGGGGGGCAAAAACAAAACACGCACGTAATGATGTAAAAAGTATAATAAAGCACTAGTAGACTGAATTAAGTGCTTCAATAAGGTGGTACATCAAAATAAAAGACAATCATCCAGTGAGGAGACAGACAAACTTGGCAGTGTTTGACACTCCTGACCTGGCAGTGAACAACAAAAAGTAAAATAGGCAGAAGGTCCAAGTGGTTTTAAAATGATCACATTGCTTCAACTAAATCTGGTCATGGGTTTAATCCCCCCCCCCATAATTTTTAATAAATATCCAACTTTGCTACTGTTAAATGAATTGTGGGGACAATAAAAACCCCTATTGCTGTCAACATCCTCCTCGTCGGCGGGGCAAGGGCTCACGCTCAGAGGTCGGGATCGGCCCAGTCACAGGGAGGCAGTGAGTTTGAGAGGCAGATCTGAAGAGTCAGGAGGGCACTCACAGCTTCTTCAGACGACTGTACATGTCTCTTTTGCTGCGCTCACCGGCCCAAGTGCGACTCTTGAGGCGAAACTTTTTCAGGTCCTCTTTGAAATCCTCGTGGTGCATGGGCCGGTAGGACTGAGGATCACACTGAGACTGCACAGGGACACAACGAAAGGAGTTCAGCACGCTGAGTCATCGCTGTGGTGGGATGCTGGGCGGACGGGATCGGCACTGTTCATTTACCAACCCTTCATAGTTTCAAACCATTTCCTGATAAGTCAGAAGTGGTTGAAAAGTGCCTCTGCATAGAGCTGGGGAGTGGCTGACTGGGACACAGGATGGTGCCAAACACTTTTTTTAGTTATGTCGCACCATCTTCCATTACACACCAAGTGTCTGATGTTCAGTCCACCCGATAAAACCAAAGACACTCGACTACACACTAGACGACACGTTGCACTTTAATCCATTTAAACCTTCCATGCGCTCTGTCAAATATGGCTTTTTGTGATCAGATCAAAGAAAGTAAAGCAAAAGGAGAAGACAACTCACCTGGAAATGAGGGAAGAAGTCTTTGTAGCCACCCTTTAAGATATAGAGCTCTGGGTAGTGGAGGTTGGGATACTCATTCATGGCACGGTCTTGCTCCCTGACGTAGCGACACATACGAGGCCCACGCTCTGACGAGAACTCACAGTGGAAGATGATGACTACACGCTTGTCTGTACAGGATGGGGCAATCGGTGTCTCCAGTAAAAACCCATGCAACTGATCCTCCTGATGCAGGTTCAGAGCACCCTGAGAGAAACAATCTGTGGTCAGATACATGCAAGAGCAACATTTGTTGTACGCGGTTCAAGAATGTAGCTCACCTTGATGTGACCTCCATCAAACTCATAGGGGTAACGGCAGTCGATGACAATGACACGGTCAACTACATGATTAAACTGGCCTGTCAGAGCTGCCACCAACTGACAAAGGAAAAAAAAAACAAGAATCCTTGTTGAAAACACTGTATTCTTCATGTTGGGCCGAATACTGAAAAGACAGGAAAAACTTCACGCTGAAATCACCCACTCACCATGTCCGCGGTGATGTATTTCAGGTCTTGATGTTTTCCCTCCACCGTTGGCAGTACAAAAGGCTGCAGGGGAGGGGGGCATGTGGGATTAAATTGGGAAGGTGTGGAGAAACACTTCACACACATCAGTCGTCCTTACCTTGGTAAAGTCTCCTATTAGCTCATTGGACCCATCCTCACGGTCCAACAGCTTCTCAATGTCCGGCTGACAGAAGGACGTGAACCTCTGGAGCTGTGAACAACCCTGGATGGTGAGAGAGCATCAGATGATATGACGACATCTGCATGAAGTAAAGGACTGGTATTCCAGAGATGAGAACTCACCATCCTCGGGGATTCAGGATCTTGTTCCAGAGTGGTGACCTGTGTTCCAGCCAGGCTGCGCCGTCTCTTCACCTTGACCGGCGTGTTGTCATCTCTGGGGCAGTCGGGACGTTTCACAGAGAGGCGGGACACCGGACTGGGCATGGAGGGGGAGCGGAACAGATTTCGCGGCCGGCAGCGAATCACTCGCTGATGGTGCAGGAAAACTCGTTGACATTTGTTGGCCTTTACTCAGCACGCACAACTAGCGTGGATTCTTGAATATTTCCTATGCTAAAGATGTAGAATAACATGACAGACAATTAATGGAGAAACTTACAGAATCATCTACGCCGTCAGCCACCAGCGGGGCTGTGAGCAGACTGGCTATTCCCATCGGCATGTCAGAGTTGTTCTGCAAGTGACAAGTTCATACCTGAGTAAGAATGTTTTGTAAGCTAATACAGATAAGGGAGCTCAGGCTTTAAACTGCAGATACTTTATTCTATTTGATCACCATCAATCTGTTTGCTAAATGTTAAATAAGTACAAGGGCCTCACATCCATGTTGTCATCTTGTACTTCCAAAAAGCCATCATCATCATCATCTAGAGAGGAGGTGAGGGAGGACTGCCTGAGGAACATGGGGCTGGAGTCATGGAAGTCAAGCTGCTGCACTGGAGGAGGTGAAGAAAGCTGTAAGGAGGAAAACAAAGGGTTGGCATTTCTCTCAAATCAAGTATGACGCTTCTCTACAGAGCCAGCAAAATAAACCAGGACTGCGTAAAGAGATTGATTTAAGTACATTTATTAATAATATACAGTTATAAATAACGCTTTAGAGCATCATCCCCACACAACGTATCACGCTCTAAAGATAAATGATAATACAGCAAATAAAAAAAGATTCTTTAAATGTTCACATACCATGAGGTCTGGTGCAGAGATGGGGCGGCGGGAAAAGGCATCCTTTGTGTGTCCACTGTTAAAAGAACGCACACGACTCCGTGACACTGGCTTGGTGGGCTTTTTGAATTCAAAGCCCTCCTGGGGGGAAAATAAAACATAAATACAACATATTTGTAAAAAGGGAATCCTACACCTGTCCGCACACATTTCATGACACCTAATTAAAAAGCCTTCTCTCCCTCTCTGGGATCAGTAAACATTCTAGCAGGGACTTAATTTGACCGTGTTGAAACAATAATTCAGATTCAATGTCAAACCTTTGCCATCTCATTTCAGTGCAGAGCCAAATGTCTTACTGACCTCGGGTACGTTCTCTTTGTCACATTGAGATGTCGGGGAGGCAGTGACTTGGGAGTGTTTTTGGCCAAATATTCCATAGCGATGAGATTCTGATTCCTGACCCTTCAGGGACGGGCTGAAACACTGCAGATGGAGCTGGATATAAACAATGAGCACATCAGTGAAGGCTTAGCAACTGCAAACTTCTAAAAACTGCAGCAAAATGATCATCATGATTGAGGTTTGAGGCGTTGGTTAGACTGAAAGCATGCAACTATGATGAATCTGCTTACTGGCAAAGAGTTGATTCTTCGAATTGGCATCCTCCTGTAATTGGCAGAAAGTAGAGGATGACTGTGTAGTCAATCAACAGGCAGACAGGTGGTTTGGGCAGTACAACACTCAACAACTGTGTTCAAATTAGTCTAGGGAAATAAAACGGCAATTCGTGATTTTAGACTTAACTGAAAAGCAACTTACTCATTGACAATCCTGCTGGACTGCTGAATGGCCTTTTCAAATACACAACTGGAAAAAAACAGGAAAAATTGGAACAGGCCTTTAGAACAAGAATCATTGTTGGGAAGTCACAGCCAATTAAAACCCAGTTCATACTAATCAGAGACTGGACTGTGGAATGGGTGCCCTACAGAAAGTTGGGTGAATGCAGAGGTGGTCTCTGCATTGGAGTGATGCCCACCTGTATGCTAAACAAGTAGAGATCAGCGTGTATAAAGGGCTGGAGAGGGTATGCAGAGATCAGCTAATCTACCATATGCCTGCTAGAGCCAACGCCACCAACCCATTTTCTGCTAGGGCCTTTTGTTTGTTGAGGGGGGAGCGTGGCTCATTCAATGCAAACCACAGAAAGGGAGGGCAGTCGTCCTCTGGGGTGCCCTCTTTTCAATAGCCCAGACGCAGAAAAAACTCCAGCCCTCCTTTCCCTATTGAAATAACAGCGCATAGGAAGAGTGTGCCAAAAACCAGAGGGGGGTGGGGTATCATTAAACCCAAGCGTAGGGTAATGTCCTTCCCCCACCTGGAAAGCTCCCAGCAATCGAACAGCTGTAAAAGGAAGTGAATGAGGTGACCAAATGCTGCTGCAAAGGAACGTGCACATCAGCAAGCAGCAGATGTCTGCAGACTCGCCCATCTGAGGAGAACAAGGGCCACCCAAGATCAGCAGACAATAAGTTGGTCAAGATAACGTTTTGGTTTCATCCAGACCAGGGTGAGTAAGGGTGAGCTGAAGTAATTTCAATAAAGGAAACCAGTATAAAGATGCTGGATTTTTGCTATTTGCTAAACGGATCTCTAAATAACTAACACTGGTCCATGAACCTTGACAACAGTGACTTTTTCACTTGAATCCATAGAAACAAAGAAAGTTAATCTCACTGTCCTTAGCAGCTAATCTGTAAAAAATGTGTGACGTCTTAATTTCCAAACCAACGGTAGAAACAATAATCCCACAGATGAGATACTTTGCTTAGCTCATCTGAACCCAAGCGCAGGGTGGAGGTGGGGGATGGATGTGTGGATGGGTGGATAAGCAGTGGGGGTTAATTACAGAAGACAAGAGTGACGAGGACAGTGCAACTTACGTGTCCTCAATTTCAACAGCGTCCATGGGGCTTGGAAGATCCATGCCGAGGCCTTGAGGGAGAGATATAAACTGCAAATCAATATAGGCCCCAGGTGGAAACACAGGATGAAAAACTGACAACCAGCCTAAAGCTATTTCATGCACAAATCTAACTGAATAGCAAAATAGCCACACAGCTGTTAATCAATAAATCAAGCAATAGCGATAATTATATCATAAGTGTTAGAGCAGGGGCCATGAATGTAACATGAGGACTTAAACTGCCATCAGTCGCATTGGTGTCAATCAACAGAGACGATAAGATTGTGTAGATGCTCACCAGCATCAGATGAGACGTCAGAGGCAAAGGAGGGAACCTTCTCAAGAGTTGGCTTTCTCTTTGGTGTATCACACTGACTGTATGGAAAAAGATGAAGTGGAAAATAAGTGATGTGAACGCTGAACACACTTCCAGCACGATGGTTTGCACAAATTAATTGCGTTTTGTGCAACAGCATTTTGATAACAATAGTATACACAGACTGCATTAAACTTTAATACCTTCCGAGTCCTGCTAAATTGTCCATGTCCAGTGCCAAATTGGTGATAGGAGAGAGCACGGTGGAGGGTCCGGGGGAGAACAGATTTCTGCAGTGCGGCGACTTGGTGTTCAGGTCCAGGTGTGAGGAAGAGGAAAGTCCGGGGATGTCATCGGGCCTTCTTTTCAGGCCGTTACGAGCGGGACTGGTGGCTCCGAATACATCTACTGGCTCCATGTTTATTCTGTCCGATTTGAGAAAATCCCCCAAAAGAAATTGTGCTGCGGCAGGTTTGGTCAGAATTTCGGTTCGGGGAGTGCCAATTAGCAAGACGGATTTCAAGCTAACCCGGGAGCTAGGAAGCTAGCTAGCTGCATAAGTTAACACAACATGTCTAATCAAATGACCCGAAACATCGCCTGGAAGTGATTCGGTAGATCCGTGCAGCGAAAAAAGTGGATTCAGTCTTGCAAAATGTCTAAAGCCACATAACTATTGTGTGCCAGAATGCTGTGGCTCTGTGTCCCTCTCCCCCCCCACGACCCCTGTTGAAATGACACTAGAACTGCGTGTATTTATGTTCAAAATAGAGTCTCCGGAGCGGTAACGCATCAGCCAATCAGCACCGCTGCTACATCCAACTGACCAATCAGAGCATCCGAAGACCCATCTCTGTGGGTTTTCTCACCGGATGGAGGAGAAGAAGGAGGATGTGACACAATCCTTTAAATTTCATCTTTTCTCCTTGATATCTATTGTTCTTCTCAGACTATGAAGTTGAACTACTAACTAACGTAAAAACTCAAATTCCATGAATACGTAGAAAGAATACTATATATATTTGTGAAATAATACACACTTGCAAATTGAGGAAAAATGAAATGAGAAGACTGGACAATGTGTTGACTCTTCAGTTACAAAATGGCTTTCACTACATGTGACATGTGACAAAAAAGTGCTCAATGATCAAAGTACAGCTGATTCTTACAAACAAGGGGATTATTAAAATAACACATCTGCTAAAAACGCCCTCACACGAAACGTATATTTGTGTAAAAAAGAAAAAGAAAAGAAAAAGTAATGTACTTCCCAAAACAACACTATTTACTCCTGCTGGCTGGTTGATGAATTCTGAAAATTGGCTTATATGAACTGTAACTGCTTCTGCCTTTTGTTGAAGCACTGAAGAACTGTTTTTTCCAAAGCAGATTAGCATCACATCTAAAGCCAAATGTCCTGCAGACCAGCAGGCACCCTCCTATCTGTAACTAGTTCATCCAGACCACTGAGTTTGTCCAACTGACTAAACCACACACAAATTAAATACATCTCAGTATTCTGCCTGAGGTTCACCCAAGTCCTTGCCCTTAACAGTAATCCATCACAGGCCCATCTTCTGTTCTTCCTGTGTTTTTGCACAATAAAAGTGTTTAAATAATCCAGGAAAAATTTAATTTTAAAGCTGTAGGGAGGAAGGCAGGACTTCTGGATAATCAGTACTCACTAGAGGAATCTGTGGTTACAGTATCTGTGTGATTGAAATCACAAATGGAAATGAAGTTAAGTGAACTTCTGCAAAGAGGTACAAGCTCCAGGCTCCCCACCCCACATCTGAAAAGAGCAGACAAAAGGCAGAAGAGACACAGTGACTCACCCCCGAAGAAACGTCCCGACACCTTCTGTTCCCACCAAACCTGCACTGACACCCACCGCTGGTCCATCTCCTTTCACAAGCTAACACCAACAAACAAACAGAGGAGAAACTGTGTACTGAAGGTACTTGTAGTGTCATACCAGACACATATCCCAGATCATTTACTCTTCATGCATTTCTTTGTCCATTCAGATTGTTCCTGTTGTTCTTTGTATTTGTCTATGGTCTTTGTTGTGTTTGTTTAGAAAAAATAAACATAACATGTTTTTATATGTGGTGCCTATTTGTCATCACCTGATTCATTTTATGAAGCTGGCTTGCCAAAAAAAAAAAATATGGCATTCAGAAAGTCTGCAAAGTGACTCAAAACAACATGGTTCCAATCTGAGGGTCTTCACACCACAATGTCTGGAACTGCAACAAAAAATCATACATCTGAAACAGTGGAACGTACTTCAAAATAGTAAAGTAGAATGTGGTGGAACATACAAAGTGGAGCTTTAAACAGTGCAAAGACAAAGGTGTAATCCTCAAAATAATAGTGAGCATTTTGTTTCCTAAACAGCCTTGAGACTTCAAAATGACAACAAATCTTGTTCTACTCCTGCTGCAGTCAGTATAACCTCTCAGCCATTGGTTTATGTAGCTCATAAATGTATTTATGAATACAGAAGGGTGGACACGGTGGGGCAGTGGATAGCTTCGCTTCCTAGCCTGGGATCTTTCTGCATAACTCGTCATTTGCCCATTGGGATCGGCTCCAGCGCAACCACGACCTGCAAACGGAGCAAGTAGGAGATGATGAATGAATGAATACAGAGTATGACTCTGTTGGAGCTCTGCCCAGCAGGTATCTCACAATGTGATTGAACCAAAGGTCATTTGGAGGCTTGTTGTGATTGTGCGATAACTTGTGACTGAAATTGATGACTGAATGTAGAAACTATTCTCTCCACAATACCTTTGATACCGGAGCGTTTTCAAACTGTTTATTTATAGCTGATGCAAGGTGACTGACAGACACACACACACACACATCAGAGTACAAGCGTCATCAAATTGAGATTTAAATGTACATGTGCAGAGTAGACAAGAAGAGTATCTTCTTATCAGCACTGCAGAGCCAGGCAGTTTGCTCGAAGGACTATGGTTGACAAGCAGTAAATTGGACACTTACTCAAGCATTTGCATTTGTCTCATCTGGGACTGTATTGTTGTAGCAACATTAACATTAACACTGGTTCAAAAAGGTCATTAGCACAGACCAGAGTCTGTGGCAATGCAGACTGTCACTGAACCAGCGGCAACACCCTGGAGACCCAAGGGAGTAACTAATTAACATCTGCAAACTCCTATGATGTGTGTAGTACTATATTTGTTCTTTGATTACAACTTTGGAGCTGAACATTTGGTTCGTTGTATTTCCCATTTTACAATTTCACATCAAAAATTGCATTTACAGTATGGGCAGGAATAATATCATTATCCCACGGTGGGTTCGTCCCCTGTGAGCCTGAATACTTCAACACCCCATTTGACGCTTAAATTTTCTATTTTGCTAGCTCGTTCACCCTAATTCCATTCTTTATGCTAAGGTAGGATGATAGAACTTTTTTTTCTGCTGAATGTATTTCATTGACCACAGTGGAAAAACAAACTCAGAGTTCTTTATATTAGCAGAATTCCCAGGGCTACTGGTTTCCTGCATAGACATGTCAGATACATTTTGCTGACTGACTGAAAGCAGAACTGTGTGTTGTGTGTTCGGATTGGACCACAAGAAGATGTGGGTCTGTGTGTGCTGACTAGAATTACTGACAGACTTCCAGAAAGTATTCAGATTTATCATGATTTTTGTGTTAAATTTGTTTCATATCTGACAATAAGTCACTCTACGATCACTGAGCCTGTCAGACACGACCAAGATGTTTTGTTTTGTCGTAATTGGATTTACTCACTAAAACAACAAATGTGCAAAGGATTATTTTTAAGTCAATAAAGTTTGATCTTAGTTTACTTATTGATGCAACCTAATAGTGTAAATCCAGATTTAGTCTTTTTTTAAGATGAGAAAAAAAAACTGAGCTCAGTCCTCTTGGACACTCGAAACTCTATGGGTGATGTGATGTAGATGTTTCACCAGAGGAGGAATGAAGGGTAAGTATGCATGGAGACGGTCATTAGCCCCTCCACCTCTCCTGTGTTCATCCAAACTATTGTTTCCTTTCACAAGCTCCACCAGTGTCTGTTTTGGTAAAAGTCAAACCTCTACTGGTCAACCTCCCCCCAAACACACACCTCCAGGCTCAGGTCAGGGAAGAAGTAAACATCTGCTCCTGGAGGAGGCCTGGGACCAACAGATGGACAACACAGAGGATAGGAGCTTGAGCCTCTGGCCAGGAATTCTGGAGGGAAGCACAGACAAAAGATGAGGAGGGGACGAAGACGGGAGGCTGGGGTGGATGTATGTGGGGGTTTAGAGGAAAGAACGAGGCTGTGGGCATCTCGTATGAAAAGACAGAACCTTGTTTCAGGTGGTTCTTGTGATTCTGTTAAGATAATTGTACCTTCCAATAGAATTATACAAAATATACACATTTAAATAAGACTGAAAGAGTAAAACAAAAAAGTTCACTCTACATTGGTAAAACATGTAAAATTCCATCTGTCATTTTGAATAATGCAAAGAAACCAAGAATATTCAAACCATTTGAGAATTATTCCAGTCAAATGCTTTGGGGTGGTGGTTCTTACAGCAGTTCTTATATGTACATTCAAAATATATACACAAAATGGTATTGATTTTGACATCAAATATAATTTATAGAAGTAGAGAGAGAAGATGAAGAAGATAAAAAGAGAAGATAATCGATGAGTCTTCTCTGCCTTTAAAGAGTGCACTGAGACCAAATTTTTTGTATATACTGCCCATCTGTGGTACCGGTAGAAAAAAAGCAGCATGCAGCCACTCAGTGACTGTGTGAGGCTACTTGTGAGGATTCCAGGGAGCTGTGGTGCCAGATGTTTGCTTGTGTTGAGGGGGGGACCTTCCTGTTGTACAGTTTTATCAAAACATTTATCTGCAAGATATCTCCCATTCATGAAATGTAATTATCCTCTGAATAATCCTGGATGTAGTTCAATGACTTTTTCTCAAGGTTTTTTCCTTTCAGCTGTTTGTCATTTTATCATGTCTAATTTTAGTGTGTAATATGGAGCAGTCTTTTGTGTCAGTTTTATAAAGTACAACCTGACAAAAGCTGTAAAACATGCTCGAGTAGCTGAATGTCACTTCTCTTTTATGTGCATGTGGCGTAAGACCTCCACCCGGGTCGCTCAGCTGCACATTGACAACTGTGAGCCACGATTGGTGTGTTTGTGTCGGGCGGCTTGTTAAGCGTCTGTGTGACTCTCAATGAGAATTTGTGTGTGAATGCACCCGACAATTTAAAGCCTTTTAATTAGAGGATCTTTATCATTGCAGGCTGTGCTGCAGCTCTGAACAGGATTCTTATAGACATTCAAAACATGTTCTTGGGGCAGATGTCTGGTTGATCTCATCTATATACTCACTTATTGAATGATCCAAACAGTTGTTACGTAAAGTAAGAAGTAGAAACACCCAAGTAAAATATTCTGTCTTCACTGATTATACAGAAATCTGGTTTGGAGAGGTCCATTTCATTTAACTTTTTTGTTTCACTGATTTTGGTGTGTATGTAACGTATTATTTGTTTGTTTGCGCTCCAGAGTGTGTGTTTGCTAAGAGAATTATTTTAAATAAACTTTAGCCGTTTAGGTTGTATCAGATTTACACTCAGCATATGTATTTATATGAATTGATATCAAATAAACATAAAAGATTAATTTTTGTCCAACAAGCCTTTCAGACAGATATATTGTCCAATTATTTTTTAAATCTACATATAAGATATATATAGGTAGATACAGACATATTAAACATGTAACTACTGTTGTTATGATCTGCTTTTTTATGTAGATGTTTTGTCTCCATCTTGTTGATGAACTAAAAGAAAAGCCTGACACCCTGTCCAGCAATAAAACCATTTGTCAGTGAGACTGCCTCTTCGTTTAAACCGTTGATGTGAGTGACAGGCGTGCGTGTGTGTGTGTGTGTGTGTGTGTGTGTGTGTGTGTGTGTGTGTGTGTGTGTGTGTGTGTGTGTGTGTGTGTGTGTGTGTGTGTGTGTGCGTGCATTACGTCCATCTTGAATATTGTATGGAAAGCAGTTGGCAGCATTCGGCCGCCCATCTGTCGCTGCATGGACCTCATCTGAAAAGGATCAGACAGAGTTATTCATCATAGACGAGGTCAGGGATTAAAAGTTAATCAAGTCAATTATCAAACGGTGCCTTATTAAATGTGTAAAACTGTGACTATAATGCTTAACTGAGTGATTTTGTATTAAGAGAGGTTTAATTGGGTGGGATGTCAATCTTCACTGCAAGGGATCAACACCCTGTGAGGACATTGAGTTAATATATATTTTACTTCAAGTGCTAATTATAAAAGTGTCTGTGAAGATGGAGCACACTTCTGGGTGCTAAAGACGTAGCATAAAAGTAAGACTCCAAAATGAACTCCATTCATCCATGAATGTGAACATGTTTATACTATAATTTTAGTCATTCATAGTGGGGCTAATATGCTAACTGGCTAGCTTAATGTATTTAATATATGTACGTTAATATAATAAATAAATAACAGAATGCAGATGTTTTTCCAGACATATTTTGACAGAGCAGGGAACAGGGACTTATGCGTTTTTAGATTTATTTAGACTGAGCGCAGAGGTCCAGACAATGTTTTCTTATAGTATAATGCCAGCTACAGGAAAAAAGTGGAACTGCAGGTTGTAATTGACCAAAAATTAGGACTACAGCTACAGCCTGGACTACAAATATGGTGGAGCACAAGCTACATGTTTTTCCTCAAAAATGATATAGGTGGCGCTAAATGCATTGGAATATTTTATGGAATTAACGGAGCCTGTTTACGACTCTGTGTAATTCAACATGTTGTTGTCACCTGGTATTTAATAAAATAGATATGATATTCTGGAAAGCAGACATGCACGTTGACCCACATTTTAAATTAAAAACTCGGAGCACGTCTTGAGGTGCTATTACACTGTATGTGGATGTGACCGTCATAAAAAAAAACAACATGATGATGGTATTTTAACCCTTTGAATAAGTGAGTGGATTGTCAGTGTTTATACGTATTTTCCATTAATGGGAGAAACTTGTACCAAGATAACTGAATGCACTTTAAGCTCATTGTTGTTGTTTTACATCTTACAAATTAAGATTTTGATCTCAAAGTAAAATAACCGCCATTTTATTATTTCTCTACTTGTTGATGTTGATGTTTTACTTATCCGGCGTCTCACTCCGAATTCCAATTCAGAATTACCAATAGTCCTATTCAAGACCTTCCCTTCCTTAACGCAGTGTGTGGAGGATCATACACCACGGATACAGTCCTCCCTCAGCTCCACGTTTCAGTCTGAGGTACATTATCTGTTTTAGTACAAGTCAAAGATGTGTATGTTGCCTTTGTACGTTATGTCCACCAGATGTCAGCAACTGCCCATCTAAGCTCCTCCACCTGTCTGCCTGTGTGTGGTCTTGTTTGAAATTTTTTACTTTACATAAGTTAAAAGGCAGGGAAGTGAGGTGTAATATTCCTTTAGCTGGTCTGTCTGCACTAATTATTGCCACTAACATTCAGAGTCCATTATGGCCCACAAAAACCTGTGTGTCTTTGTTTGGAACTTCTCCAAGGAGACAGACACTTTCATCTGCTGCAGATGATGGTCTGATTGTCCTCTTGTTCAAATCCAACTTACACACACACACAACCAAAGGACAGAGAGAAGGAGGGACACCACACACACACACACACACACACACACACGACCAAGGAATGGCATCAACCTGACGCCCGGATCTCATGGACATTTAAAGGACATGATCGGAATGGTTAGGAATCCAAATTTAGACACACTGAACAGGTTCCATTTTATTCCTTTTTTCCTATTTTATTTTCAGATACACTTACTGATGCAATCTATGCAGTGAAACAACACAACAACAAAACAGAAACACTGTAAATAATTGTATATATTTTTTCACTATATATTTTCTTGATTTTGTTGTAATTGTTGATTGATTTACTTTAATTTTACGTTTTCTGACTTAGAAAGAAATCACATCACAGATTCCAGCTTCATTATTCACAGACAATTAGTACAGAAGTGAGAGAAGTATTTACTTCTCATCTCTTAATTTGAACCTTTCAGGTGTATTTAAATGCGATTTGCTTTTATTTCCTTTTTTATGTCACTTGAGGCTTTTTTTTCAATGTGAGTCTTTTTTTTGAAGTATTCTTTTTTTCTTATTTCACTCAGCCACATTTTTTGCAAATGATGCAAAAAATGTGATTTTCCAAAAATACTTCAAATATAGAAACACCTCAAATATAAAAAAATATTACTTCATGTATAAACTACTTGGAATTGCCTATGAATCTCTGACAGCAGTCAGACAGGGGCTGGGAACAGGTTGCGTATGCAGGTTTGTCATCATTTTCCTATAAAGGGCCTGAGGAGGTGTGTGGGGGGTCGAGGAAGTGTGGCAGTAATACAAGCAAACATAGAATGTGAAGAGAGGAAATGGCCTGTCCTGATAATCACAGGAGCAGCAGTGCATTCAGCTCACAGTGCTCGGCCGCTTTCTCCTTTGAATGCAGCACAGCGCTGCAAGCATGCAGTTTATGGACAAGTCCTGACACCCACAGGAAGTGTAAACAGAGGTCAAGTGTTAAAGTCCAACCCGCCAATTCTCACCTCCATTAAAGGGGGTGTCTCCACAGACCCCTTGGAGCACCTGGGAAGGGCCCTCACATTAAAACACCTTTCATAGACTAGCTTCAGACATCTTTAGGTGTCTGCACTACATTGTAATTTCATGCATTTACTCATGCACCTGAACAAGCAAGCCACAAAATAATCAGTCAACGTGTAAAAACATATGCAGTAGAAACATGAGATTGTTAAAACTTTCACAATCAAAAAACAAAGTCTAGTGTAGTCTAGTCTAGTGCAGAAGAACAGGCAGCCACCATCATCATCATCACCAAAATGTCATCTAAGCTATCTAAGCTAACGTTTCTCACAATTTGTCAGCACCGTAGGTGTTTATTTCAGGGGGCGGCCACTTTTTATTTTGTACTCACCACTTTTGATATATATGATAAAATGAAACTATGACGACATGAGAGGAGTCAGTGCAGTCATGACTCTTTTCCACGACACAGTTCCAGTAGGTTTTTGTCACAGACAAGCAAGAGAATAGATGGTTTCATGTGTGTTTGCATGTTCAATGTAATAAAAAAACAACTGACAATAAAATTCTTATTCTTCTTCAAACCAGAATGTGAAACTCTAACTGGTTATGATTATAGTTCAGTATGTGAGTTGCATTAGCACTTTGTTAATCTCAGTTGCTACACTGGGCATACAAGCAGTTTGGAATCCAGCTCTCAGTGAGAAAGCAAACAATCTTGAAAAATATTATGCTCCCAAATGCTCCCCTTAATGACCTTTTTAAATTTAATATTGCCATCATTCACCTGCTTGAAATACGACACTGCGTGAAACACATGAAAGATATTTCATGTAACAGCATTCTAGACAATTAGAATATATAACATGGATCTGACTCCATATTATCAAATGCTGTGTAGTAAAAGTACTTCAGACAAGCTATTCTTCTTCTAATGAGAGAAAATTACACTTAGAGTTCTTTCTGTATCAATCAGTCCGTCACTGCAGGTTGTGCTGGTCAGTATTCAGTGTCAGACAGTTGGAATACACACATCCTCTGTTCCCAGGATGGAACAGTGATATCAGTCAACAGATACAGTTCAGTGGGGAAAGTTAATCCCTCATTAAGTTGGTAATGACCCGGACGGCCATTTCTCAGAGTGTATGGAGCATCCTGGAGGACTTTCTGTGCGTGAGTGGTCGCTATTAGTGCAGAGGCCATGGGCTCGTACAGCAGCGATTCACAGCGGTGATTCACAGCAGTGGTGTCGATGCTAATGGCTGCTTAGCTGGAGCTGCAGCCACAAGAGGCCGTCCCTCCAGACACACATGTAAATGAAAAACACACACCATCTGCATAGAAGCACGCAAAAGAGACAGTTTTTCAGTGCTCAAATTAGTCAGCTCATTTCACATTGGGACTACAACACTGACACTAATAAAGAAACCACACATAGTGACAACTGTCCAGTTGCATGAACTGCTGATTGTTACTGTCAACTTGAATTTCAGTCACATTAATTCCACAAAAACAAGATTCAACAACCTCTTGGTGCTCCTGAAAGGAAAAATGTACTCTCAATACATCTTTACAACTGACGCTTCTCGTCCTTCCCACCCTTTTGATGGACAGGTTCTCGGACAGCGGTGACAGATTCTGTGATTATATGGGCAAGTAGTTTTTGTGTAAACCTGCTCACAAGCAAAACAACACTCGCCAACCTCTAAATTGGACTTCATCCTTTGCTCCTTAGGTGCTGTTTGATAAATGGTTCAGTGCAAAACCTGTGTGTTAGCTTACTTAGCACAAAAAGTGCCCACCTCTGCAAAAACAAAAGCAGTTTCTACTGTTTCTCCTTTTGCCACTTATTTGGACTGATGCAATTCTAGACACTTGGTCCAACTGTCACACTGGCAACTGTGACGTGTCCTGAAGATGCAGATACACCAAAAGATACCATGATCGGCTTACAAGCATATAATCAGATGTACCTTCCATCAGTGAACATATCATGTATATGCTGAGAAACTTTGCGGTAAACTTTTTGTCCCATTCCAGAGCAGGTGTTCCACACTTTAGACTGGATAAGAAAAAAATCCACAACTGATCCAAGAAGTGTATTGGAGCCAGACAGACCGTACCTGGCCATTGACTGGACTCCCATTCATAGTCAAGGTGAGGGCCAAGGCCCAGCAGGTCCCTGTAATGACCCCTCTGTCCCAGCGGCAAGGTGACAGGGGCAGGTCATTCTGGATCATCCTGAAAAGGCCTTCATAAACTCATTAGGTGATGGATGCACGTGGACAGGAAAGGCCAAGATTACAGAGCCTGTTAAATGTGTCATGTGGGTGAGAAAACTATCTCCTTTCACCTCAATAATAATAATGATGACAGTGTTTCTCCATGCTTTTGTTTCATTCAATCATGTGTGAACTGAGCTACAATGTGAGATCCAACAGTTTCACTTCTCTGTCATTCCTCTGAACTTCTGGGAGGCAGGAATAAATGAGTAAATGAATGATTCTGTTCATTCTGAAGGCTCAAGTTCAGCATTTGAAATCTTTACTTCGCAGTTGTTCAGCATTCCAACTTCCAACTGCTGAGTTATTACAACGTCATCTGACTTTGCTCCTTCTTTAAGTGGGATTCCTTTGCAAAGTTATCAGAGCTCCCAGACATTAGAAAACTCAAATTAATAGTTTGATATTTTTGGACAAGATATACATTGAGAACTGTCTGGAAATGTGTATCTGTTCTACCAGCATCTTCATTGTTCTTCAAATAACACACTAAATGTTATGTCTTTACTCTGTATTTTGTTTATGTGTCCAAATGTGGGTCAGACACACGTTCCCATTCAACTGGATGAGAAAGTGTGTCCAAACTATGTACTGGTAGTCTATTTGGTTGAATGAGGGCTGCAATGTTAGATAACGTCATATATCTATTCAATTTAGAGTACTGAGAAATGCACTTCAGCTCCTCGTGCAACATCTGGTTAAAGTACCACTGATATTTTACTGTTTTAAGTCCACATATGGAGGTTTGTACCACTCCAACGACAACTTCCCAGGATGCTGTTTGCAAGCTGGGGATAATTGCACCTCAATTACAATTACAAAATGGTATAACTCAGTCATTTAAAAGAGAGAATTTTATGAACTCATTTCGTTTGTATGTGACCATGTCATTATTTTTTTTTCTCCACAAATCTTGAAGGCCACTACATTAGATTCTAAAATTAGATATAGCAATCCGCAATAATTGCTGACTTATCGAAAAACAGAGATCACTCCATTGTTTTTCTAACAAGCCAAATTACATTTGCTGGATCTAATGTTTAATGCATGTTAAAATTGTATAGCATTGTATAGCAGCATATTTTTTTTATACTAGCAGTAGTTGTAACTCATTGTTTAATGACAATTAAGACTTTTTCTATTTTTCTATTCTAATCTATAAAGTTCTATGTTATGGAGTTTCTGTGGTGCAGTTACTGTAAAGGAAGAGGAGCATCAGGCTGCTGTTTTGTTGTAAGAGCTACAGATACTGGCTGAATGAGTCCTCATTGGGAGGATGCCCATCGACCTGTTAGAGAGCTTCTCTCTCGTCGCAGCCATGACTGTGAAAAGGAGGCTCACAAAGGGCCGTGTATTCCTTGTCTGGCTCCAATACACAAGTGGGACATGTTGGGTCCTCTGCCCTCGACAGGTTCTTGTCATACATACGTGTGTGTGTGTGTGTGTGTGTGTGTGTGTGTGTGTGTGTGTGTGTGTGTGTGTGTCGGGCACATTTGTCATTTGCGCATTGGAATCACGAGAAGCGTCATGTTAAAAGTCAAAAACGATGTTCTCTTTTAGAAGCAAACTCGGTGCACCTGAATAGGAGAGGCTGTCCCTCGGGTTAAAGGGACTTTCTAGAGTCAATGTGAATTAAACGACTTGCCCCGACAGAGACTTTCTGCAGAACACGCCAGCAAACACTGCTGGGGTGGGTGGTCCGGTCGTGGAGGCATCAGAGGGCTCCTTCTTTTTGTTCAGAAAGTCTGTGTTTGCCCTCTTCATTAGACATTCAAGTGTCAGTGCAGAGGAGAATAAATAAAACGCTCGGAGGTCAAAGGGAACTGAGCGGTTCGCTTCGGTGTTTCAATGTGTTTTAACAGTTACTTAAGGCTCCAGAGGCGCTCGCTGCCACTTCCAAATGATGGAAATGGGCCTGGAAAGTTTGCAGAGCTGCCAATAATCCAAGTTGAAAGAGGGTTTCTTTGTAGCAGCCAGTGTCGAAAGTAAATCACGCCCTTTCATCTTTAGACCTCTAATGAGCAGCCCAGAAATGAGAGACAAGTTAGTTTCTATAGAAATACAAAATACGTAACTGACGAGTTGTGGTTTTGGCACCGTGAGTATAACAAACTATATGTTTCTGTCTTAAGATAGAAACGAGACGAACTGGTTCTTTATCAGCCTTTCGCAGCAGCTCCATCCAAAGGATGAGATGGATCAGTGTGGGAGATTAGTGGGGTTGCAGATGGTAAAACCAGCAGCACCCCTGGCACCATCACGCACAACCCGCTGAATTTGACGCCTCAATTACGCAGCGCAGTTATTCCATTTTAAGAGCGACACCACTGCTGTGAAAAGAGACACTTTGGAAATAGAGCGCATTTTCATACCAGGAAGAACTGTGGTGTGTTTACACTGAGTTTGGTGCCAGAATGAGAACAATCATGCGTCAAAGGGACAAATCAAATGACGAACTAAATCGACATTGAAATCTCCAGTTGTGAGGCGACTTGTCACGCGGCTTAAAGCATCTGTCGGCCCGACAGGACTTAAAAGGCTCCAAAATAAGATGATTTGGTAACATCAAGGCTTTCCCAGCAGTAATGATTACATTTGGACTTAAGATCCATGGAAGAATTTGTAGCCCACTAAAGCTCCGAGTTCCCTGCCCCCACGGCTCTTCAAAAGCCTTGTTATTCAAAGGGTGAGGATGTTTGACAATCCCAGCTTGTACTACTCCACCAATTAATTGGATACGTTGTCGGGATGTTCGTTCCTCTCATCTTCTACTTAGAAAGACAAAGGGTCGATGGGGGGCTGTTGACACCTCCGTGTCCGGCCAAGTATAAATGACGAGTCTCCGCAGAGGACCAACATTCACTTCTTCCCTGCACTCAGAGGAGCAGCTGCCAGAAATTTTACAACGTCTGGAAGAATGCAGGTACCCAACAGACCCGTCGGAGCTTATGGATACTCTATGCGTAATTACGCACCGGCATCGCTTTACCCACTGTACCAGGAAAGTCAGTGCGCCTCATCCACGAAGCCTCTCAGTGGAAAGTCTTTCACTATTGACGCTTTGCTCGCAAAGCCGGACGACACAAGCTGCGACCGGACGAGTCCTGCCCTCTGCGGAGTGAAGCAGCAGCCAGCGGCACCCCAGATCCTCCCTCTCACCGGACACATGGGCTTACCGATGGCTCCAGCACCTTACATCTACTCCCCCAACATGCTGCACACAGCGGTTCACACGCAACCTGGATATTCGGTCTACTGCTGTCCGCCGTTCACCTACCAGTCGTCGTGTCGTGGAGCATTTTACGCACAAGGTAAATGGTGTTTAGAGACTAGAGTTGCTGCTTTTTGCTGTGTGTGTGTGTGTGTGTGTGTGTGTGTGTGTGTGTGTGTGTGTGTGTGTGTGTGTGTGTGTGTGTGTGTGTGTGTGTGTGTGTGTGTGTGTGTGTGTGTGTGTGACAATATGGTTAATCTGTGAACGTTTCTTTTCCAGCTTCGATGTCCAAAGTCAACGCAGGCGTCCATTCATTCAAGAGCAAAGGAGGAAAGTCGAAGCGGATGCGCACCAGCTTCACAAGCGAGCAGCTGTCCCGGCTGGAGAAGGAGTTCGCACGGCAGCAGTACATGGTCGGTTCAGAGAGGTTCCTCCTGGCGTCCGCTCTACAGCTCACAGAAGCTCAGGTAAAGACACCATCTGCGTTAAATGTGCCTGTTTAAGGTAGTTAAAGCTCTAAAAGGCAACGTTCTGTGCGTTATATTCATAGGCTGTCTTGGTCCCTGTCCCCAGGTGAAAGTGTGGTTCCAGAACCGCCGCATCAAGTGGCGCAAACAGAGTCTGGAGCAGCAGCAGGCCAAACTCGCCAAACTGGGCCTGGCTGCTCCTCCCAAGAGCCCCGGATCTCAAGGCCATGGGGATGAAGGCGACGAGGATGAGGAGTTCTCAGATGTGGATATTGATGTGTCTGATGACTCCACTGACCTCTGCTGATCTAAGTGGACTTCTGCAAAGACATTTGTACATACTGCTGAGAAAGGAGACGTGACCCTATGAATATTTAATAGATGTATAGTTATATATTTAATGTTTTTACATTCATCGCTCTTTGACTTTCTTGACCAAGTTTTTGTACATTTCAATGAGTTATTCAGAAATATATTTTATGACATCAACAGCAAATGTGTCTTTTTCCTTTCCTCCACCAACTGGAGATAAAAACAACAACTGAAGGATCAAATGTGACAAAACAGACAAAACATTGCAGGTTTATACAAAATGACAGACAGATACAAGTATTTGTACTCCCATCTCATACATAATAACACCTCTGGGGGTTGTGTAAATATCTTACAAAATAGCATACTATATTTTATATATTGAATAAAACAAGATAAAATAGTTTCAAGGTGCAGACTGAAAATAACCCTGATAAATATTTCACCAGTCTTCATGACATCCTCCTCATTTATCGCCCCTCTCATCTCTGCCCACTTTAAAGGTGATGGAGCCATGTTGGGTTTGTCTCCTGGGTTTGATCCAGTTTAGTGCGCTGGAGTCTGGGGCAGACCCTGGCTCCCCCTCTGATTAAGCTAAGCAAATAAATAACCAGCTCAGGGATTAGGTGGGATATCTGTAACCCAGGGAGGTAGGGGTCAGTCTGTCTCTGAGCTATGCCTCGCTGTTAAATCTGTTTAAATGGTCAATACGCCTGTTTCTCAAGCAGGTGTCCTGTCGCTGCTCCCTTCCAGGCAGAAGCCAGGGCCAGGAAGACTGCTAGCAGACAGGATGGATGAAACAAGAAAGAGGGTAGTGGAAAGGATTGGATGAAGTGAATGGGTCCATGGGGGGTGGGGGTGGTGGTGGGGGGGCATACCATGATAGAAAGAGGTGACTGATACAAAAACCAGAGAAAAGTTAAAGTTCTTGGAATTTTGATTTGTTCTCTTTGTATTGGCAGTGGAAGAACAATACAATGTAGAAACAGTCTTATCAGTTCAGATGTAAATGAACACACTCCTAGCCAACATACAACATTATCCAAGTCGGGTCCAGACAGTTTATTTTCTGGTTTCCACAGAGACCCCAGATGGGTTTACCCACATGAGGAGCCACCATTAAACTGTCTGGACCCAACATGGACTGTTCGACCTTCCAGTGGAGACACACCTGCATGCATATGACCACTTAGCAGGGTTCTAACCCGAGGTCAGCACAGAGCTCATCAGGAGCAGGCACAGAACTGAACCTTCAGATAACAAGAGGGCCAGCTCACTGACTGGTAGACGGGTGAAACCAACGAGACACAGGTGGAGACAACAAGACGAGACATGCAAGAGCAGCACATTTGAAAAAAAAAAAAAAGAAAGACAGAAGTGAAAGTCCCTTCAACAGGACTACATGCTGTAAGGACCTGAGAGAACAGACTGCAGAGTCCAGAGCAGAACACTGGTGCACCAGTGCATGGTTTTTCCATTGTCAATGACACATCAGTTTCATCTGTTTGATTTCTGCAGCAGTCAGAAAAAACACTGATAAATGGATCTCATACATCAGATGTGGTTCTAAACCAAAACACACCATCCAAGTCTGAGATAGAACGGTTTGAAACGCGTCAGATAAGACGCTGAAGACAACAGTCAAATGTCCCATCGCTGTAATGTTGGTATCACTCATCTTCTCTCACTGCTGCTCATTCAGGAAATCAGTGGGACAGTTGTAACAGTATCAAATAAACAGTGACAAAGCTGATCTCTTTTTCTTGTCCTCCACCCCCTGCCAGCTCCCTCCCGGGTCTGTGCTCAACACTGATGAATTAGCAGAATTTGTATTAGAAAAAAAAATGAAGAGCCGTTTCTGATGTGATCAGCTGGGAATCAGAGCCCCCCCTCCATCCACAGCCCAGCGTAATCCCATTGAGGGACAGAAAAGAAGCAGCCAGAGGCCTGGGAAAACCTGGAGAGTCCTGGGAAGAGGAGGGGTCGGGGTCAACAGGCTCATCGTCCCAATTAGCACAGGGCACCTTAACGGCTGGAAACAAGCCAAGTCTGGCTGTGTTTCCTAAGTCGCTGCTAAGAAGCTGCTCATGAAAGGAAACAGATTAAACACAAGTATTTGTTGTGATACTGAGAACTACTATAGTTTTATCTACTATTTATTGGTATTATCACAGAACTGAGCTGTAGGAGTTGTCTCAATACAAATGAACAATACAGTCCTTAGCTAAAAGGAACATACTGACTACTGCTGATGAAATAACAGAAAAAAAACAGCAAAAGTCACTATTGACTGTACATTCCCCACCTGGTCTGTCTGTCCCAGGGGGAAGGATCCCTCTTTCTGTGGTTCTCTCTGAGGTGTCTGCCTTTTGTTCCCTGTTACCAGGTTTTTGGGCAGTTTCTCCTCACCCTGACTGAGGGTTCGAAGGACAGAGGGTGTAGTATTGTACGGGTTGTAAAGTCCATCGAGACAACTGTAATTGTTATGTTGTTAAAAGTTGGACTTAAAGATGCAACGTTGTCATCTGAACGCACAAGGGACCAGATTACGAATCAGTTTCACTCGACTGGATTCAACTCCCACTAGTTCAGAATGACCAGGACCAAAATCATATAATTTTCCTATAAAAATGTAGGAAATCGCAAACCAGCTTCAGCTTGCTGAACAACACGACGTCCACACACTAACAGATGTTCTGTTCATCATAAATTAAGAGGCAAATTCTCACATTACTGTGAATGCTGTGTGATGAAGCCATTATTGAACCATGCAACATGTCCAGGTCGACACACACAGAGACACACACACACCCCAACTGGGTCAATCAAGGTTTCCATGGAAACCTTGAGTAGGGGGATGATGAATGACTAATCAAGAAATGTATGTTTCAGCTCTGATCTGAAGGATATTAAATATTGTTTGGAATATGGGTTGTTTATTTATCAGCTCACCTTCTCACAGACCCACCAATCATCACCATCATCATCATCAATAACTTACAAGTACTTACAGCCTTACTTCGTTCCTAATCTCCTAATCTGCTCATACAGCCAGATGTTGCCGTGCATCTGCAGGGAGGTGTGAAAATTCTCATGGAGAGTGGTAACCTCCACGCTCCAATAGGAAGGCGCACGTCATTGGAGCAAGGCGCGTTTTAGGGTGGGCGATTGTAAAATAAAAATAAAAAAAATCCTCCTTTGCATTTATTTGCAGAGGCCAGGGCCCCTCTGCTCCATCTAATAGTCATTAGCTTTCATTACCAGCGTTTGAAGTACAAGCCGCTCTTTGTCTCGCCGTGAAAAGGCCGCAGTGGAGAAGCACAATGACTTCTGACACGGGTTCGCACAAAGAGAGCTCTCCTGAGGTGAAGCGCTCATCCTCACGGAGGGAGACGCTTCTTTTTCTCGCAGGAAATAGCAGTTCCTGTCGGCAATGTATTCACCGAGAGACAGCTCACCATGAAGGCCGAACATAAAGCAGCTTGAGACGGCTGGGAGTGTCCCGGCGCACCGGCAATGACGCGCATCCACGACGCAAATCCAAAATGGGATTTAAACAATTTTGTGCAAAGCAGCAAAAATCAAACTGTCATTTGCCGGTTTAACAGATCAACAGGTTCATTCGCCATTTAAAAAGTATGCATCGAAATGAGCTGAAGTTGTATGTACTACTTGTATCAACATTTTAAACCACAAAACACAAAGAAAATTGCAACGGCGCCGTTCTGAAATTGTACTAAACTGGTTTTGAATCCCAACGAGATGTGACATTTAGAACGTTTGTTTTCTCAATACAAAGGGGGATGAACGGCCCACAGTAATGCTGATTAAAGTATGAGATGTGTGTTTTGGGGACACTGGGTGCTGCCGGTGGGTGGGTGGAGCTGGCTGTTGGTTTTGGCCGCTCAGGTGTCTAAACGACCCCACTTCTCATCCAGGTGCCACAAACGCAGCGATTGTGCGACTTTTCCCATCTCGTTATAACGGGGTGAAATTTTCCAGGTATTTACGTGGGATAGATTAGCGCTGAACACACAACACTAATGTCAAACAAAATGGCCAATTAGTTTATTAATGAACGCAGAAGCAGCCACAGGAGGCGGAAGACTGAGATGCTCCCACGGACGAGGCGGGGCTGGGCTGGGAAGAATAATAAGAAATCAAATGAATACTCTGTTAAATACTGATAATCATCAACAATTCCAAATTTAATACGTTTTATCAGCAGAGGTGGATTAATTCCTATTTCTAAGGGTCATTATTTTAAGGGATTTGGTATTTTAATCTTATTTTTGTATGTAAATCTTATTTTATGTTGCAAACATAATTTCTTTTGTACAATGACAATAAAAAGGATTCTGATTCGGATGAACACAAAGCTACAAACCGAATGGCGACAGCAGCCAAACGTTTCAGCCTCTTCATGAGAGAGAGAGGTCTCGTTTTCTTCCATTCACTTTGTTCGGACGGGGTTCGGGTCAAACGGGCTCGTACGGAACACACATGACAGGAGAGCTCGGGGACAGAGACACTTCAACCACTAGATGGCAGCATCGCCCTGACAAAAACGTTGCATACAAACGTCCTGAAGAATAATTAAGGGTAGGTTCAACCTGTAAAACACATCATTGTCTGAACAAATCTATCTGCCTATCCAGTGTTGAGAAAATGTTTGAAAAGACACGTATCCTCTCTGAACAGAGGAAAGGGGTTCTCATCCTCACACTATTTAGAGATTGAAGTCAGAGGAAATCCAACAGGAAACTCACATCTCTCCAGGGCAGGTGACAGTGATTCATTCGAACCACTAGAGGGCAGCACTTTGTTACTTGAGGTCATTCTGCTGATTCCCTTGCTGCCCTCCAACACTGCAGCTATTTGAAAATAAAACTCTGAACACAGGGTTTGAATCTACTAGAATGCACACTTATTCTGGACAAGAACCTCGTGTGTTATTTATTTTCATGATAATGTATAATTATAATGATGATTTCTTTTTTTAAATGGTTATTTTAAGGCTGTGTTGGTGTGAGCTGGTAGGAAATACTCAGTTCACTCAGAATATTTGACGAGCTTGAACCTTCTAAATGTATTTATGCTCTAAATGTAGCATACATGAAGACAATGATTCCTATAGGGTCGTATAGCTCAAGTCAAGTTCAATATCTTTCATATAAATTGGTCACATTATACATTATATTAAACAAACAATATTTACTGCATGAGTTCAAAAAACAAACAATCAATGAAGTACTTTTCACGTATTACGATGAACGGGCAGATATCAGCGTCAAATAACATGTTTTCTGAAGGTATTCAGACTTTTACCAAAAAGGAAATTAGTCTGCAGTGTTCAATCCAATAGTTTGTTTATTTACTGCTGGAAGGAAGTTGAACACCGAATATTCCAGCAGTGTTTCTCCAGTCACAAGACTTGGACTCGAATCTAGTCTAAGAAAAAGTAAAAAAAGGAAAGTGGAAAATCTGCTTTAATCTACCTTTAACCTACTTTGATTATTATTGTGTTGGTTTTTAAATGGTCTAAAATGAGTAAAGAATGATTAATGTTTGGGACTCCAAACGAGACGTTCTCGTCTTAACTCGAGTAGAACGACTTGAGAGTACAAACAATGAATCAGTCAGATTATATCATCTCTTTCCTTTATGTCTTTAAAAATTAAATTTAAAACATGCCAGAGTATAGTCTTTCGTTCCATTAAACGTCACTGAGAACATTTAAGGACTATAAAGTCCAGAGGAAATGAACTTTTCTTTGTGTGAGGCTCAGGAACTCCCCAGCGCCGCAGGGAGAATCAACACAGGTACGGAACAACGGCAGACTGCCTCTCTTTGTTTGCTTAATGCACAGCAATTTGGACATCTATTAACCACGGCGATCAGGATCAGCGCGTAAAGGCCTGCGGGGCTTCATCATTAAACTCTGCTGCATGTTGGAGCCCAACATTAGTTGGAGCCCAAGTTAGAATGTACAAAAAACACGTTATTGATTCGTACAGGTTTATACAATATGATCTGCCGGATGCCGAACTCAAATGAAAGCAAATGATTTAAAAAAAAAATCTGCTCGCCCTCTGTCTCTGTATCCATCGGATAGTGTTTGCACATAAACACAACTAAATCATGGACAGCAGAACTCCCATTCCAGAATGTGAGTTTGGGGGAGACAAGCTAATATGCAGACCCCGTTGATGTCTTTAGAGACTCTAAACGCCTAATCAACATCTTGTTTTACCTCATAATTTCCATCGGTAATGATTTTCTAGTGCAACCTGGACGCCAGCGAGCGAATCAGGAGGACAATTATTAACCTAGTTAGCGGAGGTGGTTTCTGCAGGACAACATGCTGCTGAATTGTTCTCAGGAGAGGACAAAGTAAAGGGTCATTCTCCTAAATATCCTCCTGAGTCGATGGCTTCACTGTTTCACACCAAACCATGAGAAGTACATGATAAACTTCACAAACACGCACGGCACTTTGAGAACACAGTCTCCGCCAAGAGGTTTACTTATCCACTGTTTGATCGAAATGATCATATTTTACAGGAATGAAAACGTTTGGTTGTTTCTTCCATTTACAGGGCGCAGACTGGTCAGGGGGCATACAACCATTCTTTATGACCAGACTGACACAAAGTCTAACCAAAAAACTTCTTTATTGTGTTCTTTAACACTATTGTTTCATTTTTCTAACCATTACCTGTTTATTTATAAACCAAATACATTATCATATTCCACTAAAGAAAACTGTTGTTTGTGTTTTTAAAAAGACTTCCTTTATTTGTAGTAGTTAGTTTGTAGTAACACTGCAGGTCGTCAAAGGTCTTCCCTGCACTATATTAAACTGAGTGATGTGAGTGACAGGAAGACCTCAGGAAGTAGAACCTAAGACATATTTTCCGTGTTAAAAGTCAGAGAATTCCTGACACCATATTAGCTCTGATGACATCTCAGCGCCCCTCAGAGACAGACAAGTGTGGGATCTACAGAGCAGGTACTTGAGGAGAAAGCTCTGCTCCAATCAGCTTCCTCTGCGCAGCGACGAGCCGCACAGAAGCTTGGAGGCGCTCGACTTGGTGCGCACTTGTACACAGAACGCTTCCGTGTGCGCACAGACTCCATGGACCAGAGCAAGTTCTCCATCATACATGTGATCATCATGCACCTCTGAGAAGGAGGAAATCTGGTTCCGGCAACGAAGAGGACGAAAAAGACTTTCTTTTGGTGTTTGATTTCTATCGAGAGATGATGTTTTCCGTCTGCAGGGAAGAGGTGCTTTACCATCGAGTCTCTGGTGGCCAAAGAGAACCCTCTGACCGCCGAGGAGCCCATCCGCCCCACGGCTCTGAGCTACTCCAACCCGACGACAGACGCCTTAATGAACGGGTACCAGCCTCCGCCGGCCCGGTCTCTGTACCAGAGCCCGGACCTGGTGTTCCCGGACACCGTCAACCACCCGTCGCTCACCGTGGCTCCGCACCAGCTCGGAGGCGCGCACCTCCAACACCCGCACTTCTTCGGGACGCAGCACCGAGACCCCCTCAACTTTTACCCCTGGGTCCTCAGGAACAGGTTCTTCGGACACAGATTTCAAGGTACGTGGACTCTAGAGGTTTTAATCGTTCATCATCTGGACATCGAATGATTTGATCAAACATACCATATAGAGTTTAAGAGTTTATGCTTTCCTGACTTCTTAGTGACAGGTTAGGTATGTAGGACACCTTAAGATATTTGTAGTGTATTCAGTCAGAACGCATATTTCCACGTTCATT
>NW_027615631.1:0-38053 GCF_965212315.1 Lampetra planeri
TCTCTGCTGGCTGTGTACTTTAACCTGTGAAGTGCACACAGCAGTACACAGATAGCGTCTCTGATCACTATCGCTTCCATCACTGCTGGGTTAATTTGATATCCGACACACACACACACACACACACACACGCACACACACACACACACATAGACGAGGATCGATGGGTGTAGGGGGGGCAGGCGGACCCTGAGGAGGATGCTCTTACTGCCTGCAGAAAGGAGATCTGGTCTTTGTAAAGGGAACCCCCCCCCATCCCCCTCCAATCCCGCATTCTCTTTCTTTCTCCACTGCTGGTGCTCAACGCCAGCGTTGTCTGGGATCCAGTGTAACAAGCGATACTGTAACTTCAGTCGCTCCCCGATCTGCCACGTCAGTGATTCTTAGAGCCTGTGTCGCCCACTTCCTGTAGCATCACGGTGAAAATATACAGACTCCGTGCGCTTCTGTTATCGAATGTTGTAGTATTTGTAATGTGATGTCACCAACAGATGGATGAATTACTGCAAACAGGACAAAAAAAAAAACCTCCACGCGATTCGAGGTGTTCTGCATAAAAGAAAATGCTGATGACCAGAAAGCAGGAAGAGACGATGGCTGACGATGGCTGTGAGGCTGTTTTCATCTTATTGAGTGATGGAAATAACAAATGACTAAATTACAAGTGTGTCATTTACAAATTGACAACATAATTACAAAGTAAATGAAAATTAGTGTGAGCTAATTCTTAGAAATTAAATAGGATCTTCCTTTAAACGAATGAATGAAAAATCAAACCCCAAACTGATCTCAGACGGATCGACGGATGCCAGTTACCCGCACAACTGCCGGTCATGAATTGATTTATTGGCAAACGAATCAGTTGTTGTGTGTTCAGTGTGAGGGGGGGGGCGGGTGTGTTGTGTCCTGCTGACTTTAACGTCTCTGCAAAAAAACAACCTGCTGCCATGATACGGCCGTAAAAATGAGACATCCAGACTCGTTAAAACCACGTCCATCTCTGCTCACAGACGACTGCTCGTTGGTGTGAAATACTGCTAATAGAGTGTGTGTGTGTGTGTGTGTGTGTGTGTGTGTGTGCAGTGTTTTTTTTTACTTTATATTGTCAGTGAACCTGCAGGTTAATCAGCTTTAAACCTTTTCAGCAGCGTTCTGGTGACAAACAGCTGCGATCTGTAGCACTGAGGGAACTTTGTCTTGACTCTTACTCACAGTCAGCATGTATTTATGTTGTGCTTTTGTTGCTCAGTCCACCACCAGTCCATGAAATGAGTATTTCTTCTCTGACAGAATTTAAAAAAAGACACACTGAGTAACAGACATTTTTGGACTCCAAAGTCTACATATGTGTATCAGTGACGTTGATAGGTTTTCAATGTAGTGGGTCGCTGGGACCCACAGGAGGTGATTTGAGAGGGTCCCGAATGAAAAAATGAGTTTATTTCTATTATTCTATTTCTTAAATTGTCGCGTTAAACTCCTTTGATGGTGGTATGGTATGATTTGTTTTAATTAACATATTCATGTCTGTTCAAAATGTATCTGGAAAAAAAAAAGGAATTCCAATGACACAAAAAAATTGTGTTTTTGTAGAAACACCAAATAGCACAAATAGGTCTTTTCTTGGCCAGAAGGTCAAAGAACTCCAGACAAGTCAACAGCAAAACGTGCCCCTCATATGACGTCTGCTCTAACAACCAACAGCAGCGTCAGCCCGTCTCCATTAGCCGCCCACAAAGGACACATTAGACACCATTACCACCTCACACTCACACACCTCCAGCGTCTTCCCTCATCTCTCCTCACATCACACTCTTTCAGAGCAGCACCCACTCTCCGCCAGCTTCCTGTCCATATCTGTTTACGCCGCGCTCCGCCTCCCCCTCCCAGGGATCCATTTTGAAAAAAGGGGACAACCTGCGGTTTGAACCGGTCGGTGTTTAACCAGCCTGCAGCGCCTCACTTGCTTCCTCCAGGCACAAATTATCGCAAATTCTCCTCCTGTGCTTGTGGCTGTGATTTAGCCCATTTTACTTTTTGGGGCAGAAGAGTTGAAATATGATGAGGAACATTTGTGAAAGCATTTGTTTTACATGTCTAATTTAGATTCAGTGTGAGGTACAAATGGGGAGCTGCACATTCTTTCACCATGGACGGGTCTGATCCCTGATCGTAAAGTACTTTTAGCCCACATCGCTGATCGTTCTTGAATGGATTCAACTCACTGGAGGACACTTGGACAAGAACGGCCTCCAAGATGTCCATCGTTGTTTCCCAACCCCCCCAAATGACATCAAGCGGCGACGACCTGACCAACGTCTTGTTCTGTCTCCAAGTCAAAGATTCCGTTTTGCTCTCGCTCCTTTGATTGCGCGTTGTTTTTTCGCCGACTGTCGGATTGGTTCGTCTGCAGACGTTTGGACAGTGTGACACCCGGCGGTGTACTACCCCGGCCGGCGGACACGTGCGTTCGATTAGCTGTTTTGGATGTCTGAACTCTGGCTGAGAGAGCAGCGTCGTGTTGCAGAGCTGCTCTCCAGCGGACCCCCCCTGCAGCTGACAGTGCACTTAGCTCCTGTGTGAATCCTGGTCATCATTTATTCATGCTTTATTTTGCACCAGGAACCATTTCTTCCACCCAACTCTCTGTTCTCTGACCAGCCACACCCCCCTAGCCCCCCACCCCGTCCCCTCCCAGGGCCGTAATGGAGCATCCTTTCCGATTCCTCCGGGGCTCCAGCTGAGACATGACTCTCTTTGTAATGCTTCCTGCTTCCTTGGCGCGACTAGGCCTCGGCTGATTGGCTGATGGTGTCCTCCACCTTTACGGGGAGGGGGAGCGTGTCATGGCGATCTCTCACTGAGAGGTTTTGTTGCCACGGCTCAGAGCTGCAGAGCTTCTTCGCCATGAAGAAAAGGATTTTTTGCACATATGAGGGACTTGTAAACTTCATTTCTTCTCACGTCCAGTGCGATGAGAAATAAGAAACATGCAATACAGACAGGTATAACATAAATCTAAATGAATAGAAAATAAAAAATCAATATATACAAGATAATATAACCTAAATATATTGACATAATAGTAGTAATTAATAGATTGAGAGATACCTTATTAATCTTACTCAGTTCACTAGTCGGTGAACTATTGGACACTTAATTGAACCACTACAACCGTCGGTGTACAGCCTGTATTATTACACGTTAATTAACATGTTAACACAGAATGACAAAACAATTTACATTTGAATAATAAAGAAGATGTCGCCTCAGTCTTCATCTTCCACAGGAAGTTCATTGTTCACTTGATTAAACCATTAACCAACAATCAATCATACTGGTGGTTAATTTCATGTGTGACAAACTTGTGATGACAAGTCATCACCCCCCCAACGCCATCTTTTCCAACTTCCTGTAATTCGCTTGGGGGCTGTTTTTAAAATTTCCTGATCAAGATACTGAGGCGGAAATTACGGATAACCCCCGTTATTATTGAAGTCGTTTTTACGTGACATCAGCGTCTCTGTCCTTCACTGACTTTGCAAGCTGCAGAGAACGTTCTACAAACCGACTTTATGAACCGTATCGGAGAGCAAAATCCTGACGGCTACATGGAACTTCGCCCCCCACCCCCCCAAAAGAAGCTCGATGTCACGGGGAAGGTGAGCTGCAGCAGGACGAGCTGCGTCGCTGGCTAGTCGGGTGTATCTGGTCATATATAACCCACGGTGGAGATGCCAGCCCACGTGTGGTGCTTGAAGGGCGGGGGAGGACACAGTGGGAGGTGGTGGCAGAGGGACTGGAGCATTGCTGACATTACAAAGTCGGATTTGCCAATTCCAAGCGTTTTGTAAAGGGCATCTTCCTGTTTGAGAGCGAATCGACTTTGTAGTGCGTCTGATCAGAGGACAACCGGGATCAGATCCAAGCGTCTGTTTGTATCAGTCGATAGACAACGCTGCCGTTCGACCCGGACGACATTTCCACTTCCTGTGTGTCTTTGATCGCGAGTTAAACTAGTAAATACACACTGTCCAACCATTCTGGAACGACTGAGTAAAACAAGTCCAATGTCAGACGGAGCTTTCGTCCCTCTGACAAAAGACACAGAAACACAAGATGCAGCGCGATGAAGAACCCAACGTGTTAGAACTATAATGTATGTTCCCCTCTCATTTTCCACGTCGTGGTTTCTCTGCTGCCGTGCAGATGATGGATGAGCAGCTCCGTAGCCTTTGAGGGATCCTTTAAGGGATAATTAGATCTGGGGAAACATTTGGGCGCTGTGACGTGCAGATGTCTTTTCCTTACTTGCATAATGGAATCTGCACAACAGATGGCAGCCAGTGTTTAGGAAAGGAGACCACACCCCTGAACCTGAAAATTCAAATGACTGACTGTTTGGGGTTTTGGGAGGTTTGTGCCATTTGTCAAAGCGTCGGGTTTCTGCTGTTTGTTTTGTGAATGTTGTTGTGCACTGGTTTCCTGTTTGTGAGACTGAACAAACACGGTGCAGCTCTTGGTCGTCCTGATGTGTGAGGGGTACAAACATTCACTGCTGGTTGTTGTGTGACTTGTGCTGGTCTTCACTGCTGCTCCCTGTGAGATGACTGTGGATATTATTTGGTTTGTTTTTCCAGTTTTTCCGTACATCAGGTGTCATATTCTGTCTGTTATCAGCCTCCATCACGTTCTGCCGTCATCTGTCAGTCGCAGTCTCTTTTCTCTGCAGCCTTTTATTTTCACCTCTCTCTGCTTCTTATTTCTCCGGTGGCTTTTCCCTCGTCTCCCTGAGCCAACACTGTCTTATCATTTTAGACACTATTTTTCCGTCTGTTTCTTTTCTATATGACTCAGATCTACCGTTTGAGCGCTGTCAAAGTGAAGTTGTGGTTCAAGTGGTTCATGGAGGACGGTGTCAACGATGAAGTCCAACTAAACCTGACCTCAAAATTCCCAAAATGGGCAAAGACCGTGACTGTGTGCCCAGTCACACGGTGTGTCTCCACTGCTTAGATGTAGAGTCTCCAGACAGTGAAGACTGGTTGGTGGTGACACCCAACGCCGATACCTGATGTACCGCCAGCCACGGCCAAATTCAAAAATTCCGAATTCAGGAGCACTAGTCACGTTTCAAACTGTAGAGGGCGCCACTCTTTATGATTAGTGTGTAACTTTGGGCTTAAGTTGCTTTGTAGCCTTTTTCGCTCCTATTTTCAATTATAAGCTGAACTGTACTGCAGGTTTCAAAGTATTCAGTTTGTAGCAGTTTGACAGGCGCTTCTTTTGTCCAAAATGGTTCCAAGAGGCGGTTGAGTGTGTGGGGGGTTCTACCTGTGACAACAAACAGAAAACACTTTTATCTCTTTCTCGTTTATCCTCATTCAGCTCCTTTAACCTTCATCTGCTTCTCTGTGACAGCCGTCAGCCCCCCCCCCCCCCATGCTCCCCACTGATATCTTGAGCAATTGCACTGGTTTGTAAAGGCAACCATGTGACCTGTTGCCACGGTTACCCCAGTGAATGGGCAAATAGGGGTCTGGATCGGCTCATGAGGATGCCTCTTTGTGGCTGAAGTTTTGTTACTTTTGTTCTGTGGCTGAGGACGCACGCGACAGCGGTGCAGCAGAGCGATTGAAAACGTTCCATGATGTTGACGCATGTTGCTGCTCTGGACTGTAAAGCCAGTGTTCATACATAAAACACGGATCTGTAACGCCCCGCTTCCCCTGAGACAACACGAGTATGCTGACTCCACTCCACGCCTGTGTTCAGCAAGTTAGTGTGTACTTGTTCCGATTAGTGTGTGTGTGAGAGAGAGAGAGAGAGAGAGAGAGAGCATCACTACAGCACGATGACACAGCCATGTACAACAAAGAGTCTCAGTTGCTAGGCAACCTCATCTAAAAAATGCTCACTAACCAAAACCTGTATGGTTGTATGCAGCAGCATGTTCTCGGCTGGAGCAGTTTGAGAGTTGCAAGAGGATCAATTATGTTTGTGAGAGTAGCTCAAGGGGAAAACATACAAATAATTTGTTTGTACGTGCGTGAAGTCTGTCAAATGCTGAGTGAGGGGTGAACGTTGATAACACACACATTTATTAATTCTTGCTGCTCTCTGGGTTGAGTCCGGGCTGACATTTACACTAATGTGACGGGGAAGCAGCCGGGGAATACTTCTGTCGAACCGGCGATTCTCTCTGCAGTTTTAACATCATTTTAAATCAGATTTGTAACTGTGGCAACATGATTTATGTGACAGGAAGTCTGCCTGAGACATTGTGAGTTTCACTCAAGTCAAACATTTTCAGAGCGAATGTGTTGATTCAGATAGAAATGTAAACTGAACCCCCCCCAAAATGACTTTTCCACACAATACAAATGACTCCTGATTGACAGGACTGGCATTGGATCAGTCAATCTAAAATTCTTATATGTATTTTTGTAAGTTATGCGTTATTTATGAATTATTTCTTAGTTGCTGCTGCACATTTGTCTCTGACCAGCAGGGTTGCAAGTAACATTTGTTGTAAGGTTACTGAGTTAGATTACTCCAGTTTGATTCACTACTATTACGTTGTCTTTGTGACAAATTACTTTTCCAAAGTAACTTTTTCAGCGCTGCGGCTGTAAGTTTGGACCACCCTGATGACCTCTAGAGGCCGGTGGCAGCATTTCAAGTCACCGCGCCAAGTTGAGTAATTAGCTGCAGAACGACCTTCATCACCGTCATCACTAGGAGACGCAGACAAAGGTCATGTCCACACAGACCAAAACCATCTTTTCTTCCCCCGTCTTCCAAACGAATCAAGAATATTCGCATCCAAATGGATCCATTGGAAACAACTCAGCAGGCTGTAGTTCTAGTTAGATCCGCTCCCTTTGAGTCGCTGTCGCTTGAAGTAAACAGAGAAAAACACGGAGAACTGGAAAAAACAAACAGACAGACGCAGAAACGCTCACATGTTCAACCCTCACAGGCTCGCTTCCTTCTGCAGCACAAACAACAACATGCATGTTGTTTGTTGTCGTTAGGAGACGTGGGGGAAGAGGGCGAAGACTGGAGGGTCGGGGGTGGGGCGATGAATCTTCTATTCCGTTCTGTGGATCAGTTTCACTGCTCCACAGCGAATGATGGAGACAGTTGGCAGGTTTTGCTGCGCGTAGAAATGATCCCGATTAGGACGTTGCTATAAATACATTGTCTGTTTCCTCTCACACGTGGACGAATTCTCTCCATCGCTGCCTCACACTTTCTCAGCTTTGTCTAACATCTCTGTTTTCTAGCTCCGCCACTTGACAGCGAGCAGCTCTGCTGGTAGTGGAACAGATTAACACGTCGCATTGGTAGCTGAGGAAACGCCACATGATTGCAGTGACGGGAGGGAGAGAACATGTGTTAGTGGCTGACACTTCCCCGGCACCATACACTGCAAAAAAAAAAACCAGATAGTTGGTCACTTATCTGCCTAAAAAACAACATCACCATCACCAACACACACACGTCTTACCCGGTGTAAGGGTTGGTGCTGGGAACAAAAAAATGTAAAAAAGGAAAGTCTGCAGACCAAAGAGCTCCAGTGAAGTGTGATTTATTGAAAACAGTACATATGTATACTGTACATACAGCTGAGTAACATTTTTTGATGTTCTCCAGAAGGACTCAGGCTGTAAAGGTCGTCAAGTTACATAAAAAAAAACTGTTAGTCGAGGCATTTAAGTACAAAATGGCTAAGGGTTGATAAAACATGTGGGGAAAACGTGGAGATAAACGCATCTCAAGACCACAACAGAGATTATATAGTGTTTATATCCATACTATGACAAGATACAATAAAAAAACAATGATAAAAACACTACAGCATCATTATTTCAACACTTCTCTCTGCCTAAATCAGCCACAGACAGAGACTGACACTTGTTTTCTGATGAAAGAAATGCAGGAATCTTTCATTTGCGTCCCGGAGCATCGTGGACCCAAAACACGAATGTCGCACAGCTGGTCACTGAATATTTGTCAATGATCAAGTCATGACCAGATGTGTGTGACTGGTCTGTCTCTGACTGGCCATCAGTCCAGGGTGACTGTGCCTCCTGGCCGACGTCAGCCGGGGTCGGCTCTAGCTCCACGACTCTGTAGAGTAAGAGCATCGGACGATGGATGAGTGCATGGACAGATGAATAATTGATGGTTTGTTCTGGGTTGTGTAGGTCTCTGACTCCTGCTTTGAATGTTGTTCGTGGCCAGGCTGCTGCAGGTGACCTGGATAATCTTCATTTGGTGAATGGTTTGTGTTTGAAAGGGCGATAACATGAGTCGGTGACAGGTGTGATTATATACATGGAAATCGTCACGATTATTTATAATATGGAACATAAATAATAATAATAATTTAAAACTCAGATGTTGTTCATGACGCTGCAGATCAGCTTTTTTGTTCTTGTTTTAGCAGATAAATTCACACGTTACAGTTTCACTGCTTGAAGTTCAGGAGACAAATAGGAGGTTTGGGTCCGCAGTTATAAAGTTGCTGTGCTGTAACATAAAACGGTATTTTTACACCCAGCCTCTGCGTCATTATGATGCGCTTTCCTCCTGACTGGTCCGTCCTCAGTCTGTCTCATTGTCACAGCGCTCCAGAGCGGCGTCTCCGTGGACAACACAGCTTGTGCATTAAGAGGTGATGTTTCACTCGGACGTGTCTGATGGAAAGCAACAGCTCGGGGAGCTGCTGGGCTCGTCTCTGTGGTCGTTTGAAGAGAGCCTGATGTGTCCAACAGACCACAGTTAGTGAACAGTCGGGAACCAGCTGATCTTTTTATCAAGCGTGATATCCGTTTACTCTGTACGGAGTCCAAAGATCCACCCATAATCACCATGGCAACAACCTCCTAATACACCCTAGAAACCCGCTGGTCACCTGCTGTTACCATAGAAACCTGTTCATCACCAGAGCCACTTCTTGTCTTAATTTTCACCTCAGTGGTGTTGAACTCTAGAGAAAATACTGAAAATGTTTCTGTCACAAAAGTACTCTTCTTCTCTTCCTCTCCCCACCTGCTCTTACACAAATCTATTCCTGCCCAAATATTCCTCCCACTACAGGGTGGGGATCAGACGCACACACACACACACTCACTGGTGTGATATATGTGCAGGAAATGATATCATGGGAAATAAACTGTTAAATAGCTTTTTCACAGTCTGGATGAGAAGTCATAAATCTGACCGAGACGGCGGCGAAGGCGTCTGGGTCATCAGCTGAGGTCTCAGCATGGTAGGAACAGTTATTTATGTGTGATTCCACCCAGAATTCATCTGTCCAGAACCGCCCCCACATATAAACACACACACACACAGTCCGACACTTTGTTTCCTAGAATCCATAAATTAATCAACTCGACGAAGGAGCATCGTACTTTGTAGCATCGTGTTTTCATCCTTCCCATGTCGCCTCCTTAGGGGTTGATATGAGTCATCCTCTCTCCAACTGAATGTATGAAAGCATTTTGTACTGTTTGAATAGTTCACGTCGCAGCAGAAACGGCTCTGTTAGCATTTTCCTCCGTCACAGCGGAGGTCGTGACCTCGGGGCTGTGACCTTCTCCAGCAGAGAGCTGTCCGTTGATGCAGGAAAACGCCGGTCGCACCGTCCCGCCCTCGGGGTGCAAACTGGACCAAACATGCAGGGAAAATGTAGCGCTCCGCGTGGGAACACGTGTACTGTGCCAACGCATACGATTCCACCTCCCTCACCCCGACCTCATCATCCTCGCTGACCTCATTTTCCCTGAGTTCAGTTCAATAACCTGCCCCCGTGTCACTGCTGTTCATCTCATGTCGTTTCCACCAGAGAAGTGCTGTGAATGGTTCAGTTGATGTCGAACGTTCTTGTTTCGACCGCTCAGATTTACGTTGTGCCCGGTTTTCGCGGCTCCAGCTGCTTCAGGTGATGAATTTTTATTGGCAAGACCAACGTCATTGGAAGATGGCAAGATGTATTTTTAACTTTTACGGACGTCAGTAAACGACACATCAGCAGCCACATCAGACGCTCTGCTCCTCAAACACACATACTTGAACCCACTTACCCCCCCCGCCCCCCAAGTGGGCACGCCCGCTGCTGAGCATCACCATGGAAACACACGTAGATAAGGAATGTCTGGTGATCCCTGACAGGCCTGACAGGAGGAGGGAGGAAAGCAGGTGTCGCCATGGTGATTCTGAGACAGAGGGATACTCCAGTGAGAGTAGGATTTGCAGCTGTTGCCATGGAGACAGGATGCATGTCATCCAATGCTAAGTGCATAAAGAAAGTGTGTTTGTGTGTGTGTGTGTGTGTGTGTGTATCACATCAAGTTATAAAAGCCTCAGTCTGATGCTTTTTAATGGAAGAAAATGAGATGCAGGTTAAAAACAGTGATGACAGTTTTTCTGACACATCTCCACGTTTGGTTTTTATTGTGCCTTTTGTCTGTGATACTTCAAACATTAAACTGTAAGTATATGAGTAAAATCTATTTCAGCATTAAAACAGTAAGTAAGAAAATGAACTTGACTTACTAAAACTTAGTGTTTCATTTCATATGACCCTTTCATCTGACCCATTCAGACACATCACAGAAGAAAAGTTACAGTTTTATGTAGAAGGGGAACAAAGTGTGTTGATGTTTGTCTGATTTGCACAGCCTGGATATAAACGTGTGGTGAAATGTATCATATGAAGGATCCACTGCAGGGGTCGAAGGAGAACATTCCCACCTTGACAGACGATGAGTCATTTCCACAGTGGATCCGCTCTCTTTCTATTTATCGACTTGTTTGGCCTGAACTTCCCCTCAACCTCTAATTTAATGTTCCTGTAAACAAACACAGATCATTTCTGCTGGTCAACAATCTAGGAGCCTCATGCTTGCAGATGGAAACAATGTGGCAATTTCATTTGTAGCGAGTTTCCAGTTTCAACTCTTGACAGAGACGCAGCACGTTCTCCATTTGGCCAAATTCAATTTCAAAATAAAACGTCTGGGAAGTAGTAGAAGGAAAACAACGATCGCTCATCTTCTTCTTGTACGTTTCAATCACACTTCAGCAGACTGACCGCCGCGCTGGTTGCACATGATCAGATGTTACTGCTCCATTACTGTGTGTTCATCACCAGCGCTGCCGCACGAAACCGAGATCTGTGATTTCTGCTTCACCTGTTGCGACATTTACACCTCAGCATTTCAGGAATTTAGCATTATAAGTCGACATGACGTCCACACCAACCATCATCTCAGTCTGACCAAATTTGACTTCTACTTTATTACATTTGAACAGAATCACCCCTGCAGAGGACTCAGAGGTCTCCAGAGGGGGTTGAAAGTGTTCAGTCCTTGAAGAAACATTTTGCTGTTGGCGTCGTTCCGCGGTCACAGATCGGTCCGTCGATCCTCACATCCTCTGCCAGCGCCGTCCCTCAGATCCTTCTCTGGTGAAGTTCATTACAGAGCAGAGACGCCTTAACTCCGCCTGCCAATGAGCTCTGACCTTGTCCGGTCAGGGTGGTGACGCTGGAAGGCAGGCACACTCGTTAATCCAGGAACAGAGTGGACCAGCGGTGCTTTTCTAGTGGAGGTGGACGAGAAGCGTTTCTTTAAATACCTCTCAGAGGTATTTAAATAAAAGGACGGAAGACAAAGTCTGATGAGTCATTAACTCTGTTTTCATGCGCCGTGAATAACTGGCTAAAGTTTCATCACTGGAGCATTTCTGATATAAAGTTGGGTTCACATTGACGGATCCTGGAAAAATGGCCAATTGAGAGAAAGTGGGCTCTGAGGGAGGGGAACTGCTTGAATTATAAAGGTTAGCTTCCTTTTTAACCAACGAGGGCCACAAGGGGTGGACCCCCCCCACCCCCCAGAAGCACTGGCTGCAGCACCATCCCTCAGAGTTGGATCTATTGAGTGAACTTACTGGAAGAACTCTTGAATCTGATCCACCAGTGAATCAACATTTTCTCCACAGGTCCATGTGGAGCTCTTTAACGATGCCCAAACACACGTGAAGACCAGTCACACATCTGATAGGCAGGCTCAGAGCCATGTGCAGGGTGGGCGGGGCTTAACAGGAGCCGTGGGAGTGGTTTATGTGCACAGCAAAGATGGCTACGGTTGTGTGTTCGTTTCCTAGACTGATGACGTATGCAGTGGTGTTTTGATATGCACCTTTAGGCCCCGCCCCTTGAGTTGGGAAATCTATCGCTCGTTCCAAACCCAGTTGGAGACCATTTCTCATTATCTAGCCCTATTTTCTTTCCCTCGGCCGTTTAGTGTTGTCAGTGTTTGTTCTTTCTTCTTTTCTTGGACTTACATCTCTGACTGTGCCCATGCTTTCGTCAGTCTCTCCATCCCCTGCTGGGGATGAAAGTAACCTGAAGTTTGCCATCACTGCGTTCAGACGCGAGCGAGCCGAGGTGATTGGTTCTAATGAACAGCGCTGTTTGGCCTGGCTGACACTGATTGCTTACACCTCCTCCTGCCAAGCAGTAATGGCTTCTCTGGCCTCAAGGGCGCTCAGGTGACAAATTACAGCCCCTGGCAGCGAAAACCCTCAGAGACCTGACGGCCTCTCTCTGCGACAGTGACAGTGAGAGAAAAGGTTCTGGCTCATTGGAGATCCGGCTGAGTGGCTGCTGAACATATGTGCAGCGTTTTGTGTCTTAACGCGCTGTCTGTCCGCGTTCGGAGACAAAGAGGACGCTTCAAATCAGGCTTGTTTTGTCTTGGCATGTAACAACCAATGACGGGGCTCTAGCTCCTCCTCCCCACCAATGTTTGTGTATCGGATGAATCCCGATCGACATCCCATTTGTTTTCATTTCCTCCAGCCGCTCGTAGTGACGCTCCCCTCCTGATGGCCTAATCATTCACAGCCTTGGGATCGGGTGAGGACGTCGGCTTGTTAAAAACTCCGTCCGTCTTTTCTCAGAAGCGTCACACCATCAATCCATTTAACAGATGAGCAGCTGATTGATGAATGAGTACAGAGGAACGTTATGACTGATGAGTGATCGATGTCCTTTGAGCGTGTCCGTTTCGTTCCCTCTGTCCTTTTCCCTCTCCTCCATTCTCTCTTTTTCTCAGGTCTTTTTCCTTCTTTCTTTTGACACGCCCACGTCATTTTCCAGCCCCTCTCTGTTTTAAACCTCAGTCGCTCTAGGCCTCTCTTCGTTTCCCATTCGCTTCCTGTCTTTCTGAACACGTTCCCTTGTTTCCTCTCTTCTGTCCTCTATCCTCCCTACCTTCCTTCTTTCTTGGTGAGGTATGTCATTTACTTCTTTTCTGATACTGTTATTTTTCTCTCTTGTCCTTTGGTCCTTTCCTGACATTTGAGAGCTAAAAGTTCAAATCTTTCCATCTTTGTTTCCGGATCGAACCACTCAGATTCTCTTTGTCCTTGTTCTTATGTGACCGTGTCATATCCGTCTTCCACTCATCTGTCCATCCATAAGCACGAAGGCAAGGAGGCATTTCTGAACCTCATTTCCGCTGAATGACCCTAATTATACGACCAGGAAATCTAAGATAATTAGCTCTCAGGATGTGAGATTTGGTCTCCCCTCAGGTGAGGTCAGCTCGCTGCGTCAGTTTGGAAGGTTCAGTGTTAGTTAAAACGAGGACAGACGAGTTGGTGTGTCATTATCAGTGGAGGGAATCTGAGCGGTGGTCTGCCCTTCGATGACGTAAGCTTCCACAACTGCTGCTTAATGTTAATTATTTTGCGTTGGAAATAACAGCGCTTCCTGCCGGGGTCTCTGGCGCGTCCACGTTCCTGTGAGAGCCTCACGATGAACGTGACAACGTGTGTGTGTGCATGTCTGTCTGTCATCAGCAGACTCAAGTGCAGGATGGTAATGGGGGTTCCGGATGGTTCCACCTCTGAGACGGCAGCAGTAATAAAGCCATAACAGGACAACCCCCGACGCACACGTACAACCACTGCCTGCTGCTGTACATATTGTTTGTTCAAGCCAACGAGGTGTGACCGACCAGCAGGAGAACATGACAAGAAGCAGATGAAGATCTTTTTAGTGACAGAGGAACCATGTCATAGGCAGTCACAGGTTGACGTTAGCATGCTAACGCTTTAGTTTATTCACGTGTGTAAAAACTAAACCCCCGCTAACGGTCACCCTGAACGACCTCTATTGCTAATCTCATCAAAAACCAAAGGCCGGTTGCATAAAAACCGAAAGCTGCACGAAAACTCGGATCTGCTTCTAGTTTTAGCTGAACGACGTCCTCGTTCACATCACAGAGACGTCCCATAAATCTTTATCGAGCTGACACAAAAGGAGAGATTAAGAGAGAGGCTCATTGATCTCTTCCAGTTCAGTCCCACGAGGCCGCAGGTCCGCAGATGGCGGGGCTGTAACAACCCAAGCGATCGGCTCGTCCCAAGGACAGCAAACTCACTTATTGGCTGCTAAATCTCATAATTCCCCTCTCAGGTCCCGGCGATCCGTCGGTCAGCAGCGTTTTAGCAAGAAGTGTTCACGTGAGGAAACTTGTGTGTGAACAAACGCTCCCTCATCGACGCTCATGAATCCAATCAGTTGATTCAAAACCCAGCCCACGGTTGGGGGCTTTGTCCCCGTCGACGACGGGCGTCAGTGGGATCTGCCAACGTCATTCAGACATGAGTCACAAATCACAAAGCACACAAATCGGTTGCTGATGGGCACCTCTCACACACACACACACACACACACACACACACACACACACACACACACACACACACACACACACACACACACACACACACACACACACACACAAGGACATTCCAGAGCAAACGTCATGTTCTGCATAATCAGCAATCACAACCTTCATTTCATATCCCACCACTGTGCCGTCCCTCTGGGGGGAAATAGATGTGTGTGTGTGTGTGTGTGTGTGTGTGTGTGTGTGTGTGTGTGTGTGTGTGTGTGTGTGTGTGTGTGTGTGTGTGTGTGTGTGTGTGTGTGTGCGTGTGGCGGGGCGAGGGTTAGAAAGTCATTACTCCCATCATGGTTTCCTGTCAGGATCATTGCAGGTTCCTATAAACCTGACCTTCTGTCAGGGAGAGGGGACCCTGTGGGGCGACTTCATTGGAGAGAGTCTGTCCACCTGAATGAAAAGAGTGAATAATCCTGCCATCTCCCTTTGTGTAACTCGACAACCTCTCTGAGTGGATGAAACCAGCAACAAAACAGTTGATGAGTTTACTTTTTTAAACAATTTCCACATTTTGTTGATTTGCAAGCGACGAAACTCGTGGTTTGTTCCTTTAAAGTTACGGAATTTTGGTATTTTGTGGTGAGGGAACCCTTTCTGGGACGTAGAAGTCTGTTCTTCCACCCAAACTTCTCCCGGACCCTGAGCTGGGCGCCTCTCATCTCGTCCTTGTGTCTGCAGTCGTTAACGGTGTTCCGCTGCTGTCCTTTCCCACCACTGTTTGCATATCACTGAGCAAAGTAACCGTCAGAATTGCATCGTCTGCACTCTCTCTATCGAATCTCGCTGGCAAATTGGTCGTTTGGAATCCTCGGGGGTGGTATCAGCTCGGGGAGCCCAGCGGGGGCCGATGGATGAAGACTGGATTAATGGAGAGGGAGAGGCCCTACAGGGGGCTCGTCTTCACTGTCATATGACCTTTAAAAGTGTTCACAGGTCCGTCCAGAGCCGCTACTGGTACTTTTCATTGTGTGTACAATGTTACATTTTGTTGTAGGAAGATTCACCTGGTATTTGCTGGAATACTACTTCACTTGTGAGCGCGTGAAGACCCGGCCAGCACGGTGTTTTGTGTGTGTGAGAGCGTGTACGTGACTGAATCATTGCGTCATCCCCGTCTGTGAAAATCAGAGACAATTCTCCCTGCGTGATTACTTCTTCGGCCCGAATCTTTGGGTTCAGTCTGACAGAGCTAACCCAAATAAAATGTCCCTGTTGTGTCTCCCCAGGCTTGGCTGGTAGCCAATCACAGCACAGATTGGATTCCATGCTTCATTTGTTTGGTCAACAGGCAGTTAATGGAGTGTTACAGCGGTAACATCCTGTAGCATCACAGCGCGCGACATCGCTCCGCCGTCATACTAATGTGGTTCTGATGGCAGCAACATGATCGTGTGCAACACTTCCTCTGCACCTAATTCACCTTTGTTTCATTTATTTTTACTGGTCCATTTAAAAAAAAAAAAAAAAACATGTCTGGAAGTGTCTTTTCTTTACCTGATGGTCATAAACCATCTCTCTCTCTCTCTCTCACACACACACACACACACACACACCCTGTGCAAATGTTCTCATTTGGCTCATCTGCCCCCTGTAACGTCAGCTCTTCTGACCTGTTACAAATCACTGTTAAATACAATGATGTTTCATAAAGTGCCACGCTGAGGTTAAAGGAGCAGAGTGGATGATTTATTGTTCTCAGACAAAGTTGGTAGCCAGCACCAGCAAGCATTTCTTCAGGATCAATAAAATCTGCATTGATCCTCAGAGGGAAATCCCTTTAGGCTTCATTTGCTCAAACAAATAGTTCTCGCTCCCATTAAAATGAATGGAGATATAGATGCGGGTTTATTGTCAAAATGGATAAAAAATGGAGATTGGTTCTTGGTGCTTTATCCGGTTTGTGTGTGAGACGACACACACATTTTAAAATTGCTTGTTTTCTAAACAGAATTCATCTCCGGGGCTTCCTGACCTCCCGACCTCCATTCAACCCCCCCCCCCCCCCCTCCACCTCTGTTGTTGTCTGCTGTGTGCAATCTGCAATCAAAACTGTGTGAATCCTCCCAGCTCAGCCCGCCTGGCTCGTCAGGTTCAACGGGCATCGACGCTGCTCCGTGGGCCTCGTTGAATCAACCATGTGAAGACAAATAGGAACCATCGAGTTAACATCGACCTCCTCCGCTCGCTCTCCGATCGTCCTTGTCCTCTGGATAACTTTGAGGGTGGAATACCCAGACAGGAAACATGTTCATAGGACGGTGAAGGGACAACTTTTAGGAACACACACACACACACACACACACACACACACACACACACAAAATCATCGCCCCCAGATAAAAATCTGCTGTCTGTTTGGTGGTAAAATATTCATGCTGTTGTCGCCCTTCAGAAACATCAACACAGACTGATGGCGACATGAAAGATTCAAGACGAGTCAGGAGGGAAACGACAGACGGAAGAATCGACGGAGACTTAAACAAATGAAGCAGCCAAAGTTTCTAGTTGATCAGCAGCTCATAAATATCCCTCCTACAACTTAACGCACACCTGAGACGGTGTCACCATAGAGACAAAGTGTCCGACGGTAAACGTGGAGTCGTCGAAGCGCACGTTGAAGATTCTCCCTTTAATATCTCTCTGTGTCAGTCCGCTCAGGTCAGTCAACACTTTTATCAAACTCTGCGCGGACCTCTGCCTGTCAGAAAGTCTAGTGTGGAAACGTTGATAAGACACAGGCTGAGGCTGTTCTTCAGGTGTGTTCAATCTCCTCTTCAACATTTGCTATTTGGCACGTGAACGCGTCTCATCATGCCGAAATGACTAATGTCTTACTCCTGAACATAAAATACACATTCGTCACGTAACAACCGTCGCCATCATCCGCTCCTCTGGTGCTGGAAAGTTGAGGTCTGAGCGAGGTGCCGATGGCGAATGAGTGTGAAAAGGAACAGACACAACCTTTTACAGAGGGGATGGTGGAGAACGGGAACGTTCCTCAGTCGTAGCGCACAGCTGAAGTACTGAAGGACTGTTCACCCGAAACTGTACTGAGGTTCAGTTGACACGCCGGTGACACTGTTCCCTGATCAGGTTTGAGTAGGAAATAATCAGACGTGATGTTATTGTTAAAGTTTGATGCTTTGACATGAACCGAAATGCACAAAAAGCAGGAAGTAGAGAGAGTCCTGAGGGATTCTCTCAGCTGAAGTCACATTAACATACGACCAACAGTGTTGCTGGTGCTCTCCAAAGCAGCTGACACCAAGTGTGAAGTTGTTTCTGTGAGGTTTGTTCTGCTGCGTCAGGAAAACAAGGTGTAAAAAATGCTTTGCTGTTTGTTATTGAACAATGGGGGTGTAGCTCCCTCTAGTGGTGACAGTTGGACACTACTTCTGCCTGTTATCCCGTGTTAACACATTGCTTGTTTATACACCATTATAGGTCAGATGCTGGTCACCACACACACACACACACTGTCTCTCTCATCTGCTTCAACGAATAGTTTTACTTTCTGCTCGTGACATAGTAAAGTGTCCTTTGCTTCCTGAAATGTGTTTATCATCGGTTACTGACTGGCATGTTACCTGTGTGTGTGTGTGTGTGTGTGTGTGTCGGCAGGTTTTTAATCGTTCTGGGATGTCTGATTCTGGCCATACTGACGACATTCAAAGAGCACGAGAAGGTGTCTGCCCACTGGCTGGTGATTCTGGTGAGATTTCCCTTTTCCTCCTTCTCCTTTGAATTCTTTTCATCCGACGTGTCTGACGACGTCACTGGTTCCTCAGCGAGTCAAACTCACTGAAGGTTTTCGTCTCGTCGTCTGAACAGAGCTCTGATTGCAATGAACCAGGCTGAAGATGCTCAATAAAACCGGGTCTACATAGTTTGATCTCATGTGCTGTTGATCAGCATTTAACTGAACATGGTTTTTTGATCATGGATCAAACTGTCGATTATTTTCTGCATTAACGGATGAACTCAGGGTGTCTGTGGATGCGATGGGATTGAACACCTCCTGTCTCCTTCCTCCAGGAGACCTTCGCCATCTTCATCTTCGGAGCAGAGTTTGCACTGAGGGTTTGGGCTGCAGGATGCTGCTGTCGCTACAAAGGATGGAGGGGGAGGCTGAAGTTTGCCCGAAAGCCTCTGTGCATTTTAGGTAAGACGGCGGGAAACGAGTCCTCGGATTAAAAAGAAATAAAAAGTTATTTGTGAGAACCTACGTGGGCCTTCACTGAACGAACACAAACTTAAAACTGTTTTAACCTGAAATGGACACATACTGTGTAAATTCTAAGTTGATCATAAAGATGAAAATGTATTAATTTAAGAAATGCGACAGTAACTGGATGACAAAACAATTGAAGAGACCGTGTGTGTGTGTCTGTCCATGCATGTGTTCAGAGTTTGTTGTCAATCGAACGTAGAATATCAGTATTTCTAGTCTGATGTTTGTGGGGATCGGTCTCCTCTGGTCAGACATCTTTGTCCTGATTGCCTCGGTGCCCGTGGTGGCAGTGCGGAACCAAGGCAACGTGTTGGCTACGTCCCTGCGCAGCCTGCGCTTCCTGCAGATCCTGCGGATGCTGCGCATGGACCGGCGAGGAGGGACCTGGAAACTGCTGGGCTCGGCCATCTACGCACACAGTAAGGTAGGACCACCAAGACTGGGTGGATGGAGACGGCTGGGCGTCACATGACCCAGAGGAGGAACATTTCTGTTGAAGCCAGACTGGTCTGTGACTAAACGTGCACGTGTGCCCGCGCAGGAGCTGATCACGGCCTGGTACATTGGCTTCTTGTCTCTGATCCTGGCGTCTTTCCTGGTCTACCTGGTGGAGAAGGACGACGTCTCCATGGACGTGTCCAACCATGACAACCCCACAGCTCAGCCCAAACCGCAGGACTTCGACACCTACGCCGACGCTCTGTGGTGGGGACTGGTAAGTTAAAGAAGAACAGATCGAAACATTTTGTTCATTTCAATCTGCTCCTTCTTTGTAAATACCATACGTGAATCTGGAGTCCCAGCTGATGAGTGATTGTTGAAACGGCACTCATCCGTTTGAAGCGTCAAACGTTCACCTGGGTTCATGTGCGTCTGATGCAGAACAGCCTGTTTGTTCATTACATTTGGAGGACGAGTGTGGTGGAGTGAAGCTTGTTAGAGAAGAGTTCCGGTGCTGGTGCAGCGTCACGCTCTAATGAGCGCCTACGGGTCTACGAAGCATCAATGCACGTTGTTCAGCAGCTTGGCCTCATTAGAGCGTCCGTCCTTCAGCCGCGAGTTCAAGTTTTATGACAGCAAGCATCTGCCCCCGCTGCTGCGTCCTTGAGCAGGCTCCTCAATCGGCGGCGGCCGCATATTGTGGGTGAGGTTTTGACCCTGGGAAACAAGCCTGTGGCCTCCAACAGATCAATGCGGAGGTCACAGAGCGGAGCAGCACTGCTGGAGGTGGCGCTGGTTCGGAAGGTGATGTAAGTGTTAGCGGGCTCAGGTGAATGCTTTTGCTCTGCAGACCCAGAGAAAAATGAGCCACGTTTAGTCGACTCAGGCGCCAGGTTGGATGCGCGTCGTGAAAACCACTGCAGACGTGTGTGTGTGTGTGTGTGTGTCTGTGCTGGACTGTAGGAGAAGCTGCTACACAATCCTTTGTCTCTTCTGCAGATCACACTGACGACCATCGGCTACGGGGACAAGACCCCAAAGACGTGGGCTGGGCGACTGTTAGCTGGCACTTTTGCTCTGATCGGAGTGTCCTTCTTCGCTTTGCCTGCAGTGGGTAGACTCCTGTACATGCTGTACATGACTCATCAACTCCCCTCTTACACCCACACAAACTCTAAGATCCAGTCCAGCTTCAGCTCAGGTCATCTGATTTGAAAGAGAGAAAGAGATATTTTCCAACATTTTGACATTTTTCAATTTTATTTTTTTTGTTTGGCTGACTCAGCAATTCATCTCCCGATACTCTGTGATGTGAGTCAGAGAAGAGAAAAGGCTTTTTTGTCTCTTAGGTGATGTTTTAGAGTGTAAAGATCAGAAGAACAGCTGGCATCTTGAGTCAAACCATAGCGTTTGGTTTGCTGCTCCCTCAATGTTCACCTGCACTTAAAGACATCGGTTTGTCTCATAAAAATATGAAAGGTTACAACTTTTCATTCATTCATCCATTCTATTCCCCCAGGTTCTGTATTTCTGATTTATTTTCATCAACGAAGCCTCATTTCGCAGACCTTTGCCGGCCGTACACGTTAAGAATTTGACAAAAACAATGAAGAAAGACAGTGACGTGTTCCAGGTTCTGTTTAAAGTCCAGGGAACTGAACATCGACTTGGCTGTCGACCGGCTGTCACTGCTGTCTTCTGCGTCTACAGGGCATTCTGGGTTCCGGCCTGGCTCTGAAGGTCCAGGAGCAGCACAGACAGAAGCACTTTGAGAAGCGCAGACACCCGGCTGCCGGACTCATCCAGGTGAGATCAGCTGAACCTTCAGCTCTTCTCCTGCTGCTCAGTCAGACCGTTTCATCTCTGAGCGGGTTTGTATCGTCTCCAGTCTGCCTGGCGATATTATTCCACCAACCCAATCAGGGAAGACCTCATTGCCACGTGGAGATTTTATGAGACCGTCATATCTCTTCCCTGTTTCAGGTGGGTCAACAACAACAACAACAACAACCCGTCTTTATGTTTTTTTTTTGGAATGGAAAACATGTCAAACGCCTTAGTGATTAGCATTTTCCAATGAAGATGGGTTTTTCAAACAAATTACTTCGGAGTTTGCCTCTTTAAATCCTATAATACACCATTAAGGTAGTTAAAAAGTTAGTAAACTGTCCCTCCATCAACAGTCAACAACCTAAAACTATAACTTCTGACATGGTTCACGTCAGTGTCATGTGACACAAACCTATTGTTTTTCCAGCTCCAACAGTAAAACAGTTCTGTCCTGTAATGTTTGTGACCTTTTGTTCTTCTCTCTCCGCGTCCAAAGGAAGGATCAGTTGGAGGCCATTGCGAGGTAGGTCACTGTCCTTTAACTCACAGCACCAGTAATGGAAATCACAGAAGACAGTGCCCAGGTGAAGGGTTCTCTAATGGCACTTATATTATCCCGATGAGCCGGAGACACTAATGAAGGTTTCCTGGAATATCCCTCATGAGCTTGCTGTATTAATTCAGCCGAGGAATCAATCTGTGGCTGATGAATATGGTGAATATGTGAATAGGGGTAGAAAGCGAGGAGACTTTCTTAGAAACCTATTAGTTGCTCCATTAGTCATGTTTCAATTATGAATGACCGTTCACATGAGATGGGGTCTTTGGAGTGGATGATTTTCTTTTTCCTCCATCATGCCGATGGACTTTATCGACCCTTTCCATCAGAAAGCGACATCCAGCGCTGGATGTTTGATCTATGAATGACATTCATCTGGTCTTTGTAACCTGCTCAGACCTGAATCAATTCAAAGCCTCATCGGTCACCACTGAGCTGCCACCTTCAGACAATTTAAAGGTTTTTTCCTGCAGGTTTCTCTTCGTAATAGTGACCCACCCCCCTGATGTGTGTCTGATCTTGGAAAATCAAAAATGCATCAACATGGGCAGCGCTGGGAGGAATGAATATACATTTTCTCTCTTTATTCTTTGTCTCATGCTCATTGAATGTGGCTGATGAGTGCAAAAACCAGATATTTGTGTTTGGTGACAGCGTTCACAAACAGCTGCTGGACGTTTCATCTGCTGTCATGTTCCAGCCCCAGCTCTCTTCTCTACTCGGTCTGTGACAAAAATCCACAAAAAATACTTTCGCCCAGTCGTTGCTGTGACGTCAGCGCTCACGTATGTGTACAGCAGGTGCAGTGGTACTGTGGCGGACAGAGACACCACCGTGGACTACGTCGGTATCACAGTGGGGCAGCTTGGCGGTCACAGAAAGCCTGTGTGCGTTTCTTGAGAAGGCAGCGCTGCGGGAGATGTGGAGGGTTGTGTTGTCTGTTGTGTTGCCTCATTTCCAGAAAGCTACGGGATAATCGCATCTAATTTTCTGCTTTATTTGCAGTTGAGAAGCAGTCCGAAAGAGATTCCCTCTTCCTTTAAAACGTTCCTTTCAGCACGCTCTCAGCACCATAATCTGCCGTCCCTATTCTCCCCTGAGTCCACATAGAGCCTCATATTGTGTGTCTGCTGTGGGAGCAAAGTCGCTGAGAACCCCCCCACGTTTCAGAGGCCTTCTCTCGGCTGCTGTCAGCTCTGGTTACCACCCCCACCCCCCACCCCCTTCCACTGCCTCTTCCAAGGCACACAGGAGTCTTATTTTACCCAGGGAGCTCTTGTCTTTCTGCTGCCAAATATTGTCAGCTGCTAGACAATAAAGGAGACCAATCTTCCTGTAGGGGAGCAGAAGTGATGGGACCGTGATGACTGCGGTCCTCCTAAAAACTGAAACTGAAACTGAATCTGAAACGTTTTATCACTGCTGGCATCATGTGGGGTGCAAGAAGAGACAACTACAGTAAAGATTATTAAGGAATCTGACTTCATGGTTCAGAAATGAGGACTCAGACTATTGACCTTTACCTCCCCGATATCACTTAAAGACTCAAACTCATAATCAGTGATTCACCTTCCAAACCAATAGGGGGCAGCATGCTAAGAGGAAGATATCACATGTAACATGGAAATGATCAGGTATCACAGCAGTACTTCTCAGAATGATTTGTATCATTCTGTTCTGCTTCTTTTGAACAGTCAGTCTTTACAGTATTGTTCAGTAATTATTCAAAGTTTGTGACAAAAGAATCGTCCTCCCCTTTAGCTCATGCTAAGGAAGTTAGCATTTTCCCAACTTTCTGGTGATGTGCTGCCCCCTGTTGACTTGACACTACCTGTACCTCAAAGTGCTTTAGGTGGTTTCATTCCCTCCTGATTTCCATCTTCTTTTCTTATGTCAGCCAAAAAATGAGTTTACTGGAGCGCGTTCGACTTCCCAATGCCCGACCGTCAGTGGGAACGGGAAGGAGGCTGACAGGCAACGCAGACTCCATCGAGGAAAGTCCCTCCAAAGAGCCCAAACCTGCCGGCTTCAGCAACCGAGAACGTTTCCGCACCGCCTTCCGGATGAAGGCCTACACACTCCGTCAGAGCTCTGAAGGTATGAACATCTGCTATCAAATGCAAAGGAGCTGTGATCCTCTGTCCGTGAAGTTGCCCTCAGGACATGTGTATTTTCTTTTAATGCTTTGCATTAAAGCTTAATTCACCTTCATCAAAACATCTTGTGACCATAACACATGATGAGCCGAGAAAAAACAGTTATTTACTGATGTTTCTGATGTTTTCTCGGGGTAGTAGTAGAAGGAGTTTCCACAGTAGCAGCGACGAGCCGCAGACAGATCTCAATCCGTGTTCCACCCACCACAAGTGAATAAAGTCAAATGAAATGATAAATGATGGATGGGTGGATCGATGATTCATGTTCTTGTCCCCCTTCAGATGCAGGAGCCCTAGCAGAACCAGCCTTAGAGGAGCGGGGCTTCCCCCCCGACATCCTCCTGGACGAAATGATCCCCACACTGAAGCTGGTCATCAGGGCTGTCAGGTCCGGAACTATGCTTTTTCTGTTAAAGTAAAAATTGCATTATAATACATAGATAGCCACATTAATATTATTTTGTGCCAGCTTTGAAGGTATATAATGGATTTGAGCGTGAAAAAAAGTCAGTTGATGTCATGGAAGGGTTTGGGAAACACCGATCGACATTGTTCACTGAATCCATCGATAATCGATGACAATAATTGTTGCATCTCACAGGTTGTTCTTTTCAACTCTAGGATGATCCTCTCATTCACTGAGATGCCAGAAACTAAACATAAACTGTCCTTGACTGCTGGCATTCTGAGCATTGGCTCCGACAGAATCATGTCGGCTGGAACCAGAACTGCAGTGTGCTGGTAAATCTATAGGCGGCACGGCTGACATCATACAGGAACCCAATCCAACACCAGAGCCTGTGAGATGAGCGATTAGACCTGTGAAAGTGCCGCTCTGCCTGCACCATTATCTCAGGGCTCAATGGGTCTCTGAATGCCACGTTCAGATTCGGGCGGTTTAGAGTTTCCAAGACGCTCTGGGAGACATTGGGTTAAAGACAAAAGACAGAGCTCAGCAGGTGGCAGGGTGAGCGGCAGGTCGCCTCTGGAGTGATCGTGGTTTGATCTCCAGCACACGTCGTGACCTCTAGTTTGTTATTAATGAAGCAAGGTTCAGTCTGATGATGAAGGACAACCTGAGTCCATCTTTGTTAACTTACACACTCTGATAATGAACAGATTCATATTCGACAACTACTTTAATCACTGATTTAAAAAACAAACAAACTTCACAAACGGGAATTTAACATTCTTAAATTTGGATATTTTCTAATGGTATCTTTTCTTTTTGGAATTTGTGGGATGGGGGGGGTGATGATTACACTTCAACAATGTTTATCTGTTTATCAAGAAGACCCAATAGCAATGTAATACTTGTACTGTAGAACATGTTATCTAAAATATTTTGAATCATGTGAGTGTATTTAAAGTGAATTACAGGTTTGTGTGATGGCACAAGGAGAAATAGTGAGTCCACCTAAAAACAGAGTATGAACATCTACAGCCTCTACATATGTTAATACTTTGAAATACTTCCTGCTCTCACAGGATCATGCAGTTCCTGCTGAACAAGAAGCGCTTCAAGGAAACACTGAGGCCTTATGACGTCAAGGACGTGATCGAGCAGTACTCTGCTGGACACCTGGACATGCTCTGTCGCATCAAATACCTCCAGACAAGGCGAGGAGACGCCTCCGGATGACGTTACTGCACAGTCTCCTCAGTTCTCATCCAAAGCGTTTTTCCTTCTCATAGGATCGACATGATTCTCGCCCCTGGACCCCCCCTCACCCCGAAGAGCAAGAAAACTCAGAAGACGCCATTCACCTATCCGCCCAATCAGTCGCCCAGGTACCCTACGTGCTCACGTTTCCTCGTGATCCTCTGCAGATGGTCTTCTCAGGTATATTCTAGGGGTGAAGGGAGTCAGTCGCAGTTGTCAGACATCCAGCTCGTGGTACCTCACCGGGTACAAATGTAGTTGCTAATTTGCTTTAAAATGTTTTGCCACTTGAAAGAAGCCTCTTGGATGAGCGGCGAAGCAGCTTCAAGCAAAGTAGCAAGTCCAGCTGAACAATGATGTAACCCTGCAAGTTGTCCTTTCCAGACTCCCTGAAGGATGATGAGTAAAATGGAGGGTTTAAAGAATTTTGACAGACAGAAACTGACTTGGAGTGAAATTAAATGGCGGTGTTATCAAACTCTGGAGAAACAGAACGTGTTTGCGGTCCTTGCACACTCATTGTCCCTATGTTCCAGGCACGAGTCCTACCTAGCCAAAGCCGCCTCAATGCCAGATGCCGAAGACCAAAGCATGATGGGTAGATTTGTCAGGGTGGAGAGACAGGTGAGGAGCAAAACCCTCCGTATGTGTACGGAAAGCGAACATATAAAATGGTTTGTGAGATACTTCGAACCTGTAACAACGTGGAATGAAACTGATTGAGGACAAAATGGTCCAGTTTTAGTCATCATATATATACATCAGGTGATTTGTGAGCTGTGTTCGATTGTTGTTTCAGTCAGTAACAATACGTACATGATTACTAAAAGCCAGTCCAGACAAAGGTTCGAGCTGCGACCGACACCGCCAGCGGTCTGAACGGTCCCGTTGCACTTCGTTGCCTTTTCGGCGCTAGAAGTTGCGGAGGATTCTACCGGTTCAGTTGCTGATAATGGTCGCAGACAGTCGCCAACGTTGTGACCAATCAGCTGCGAGCTGGTGATGGGTAACCCACGTGACATGTGTCTGTGACTGTGGGAGGTCGCTAACAAAGTGTGAACTGGACTGTTGCTGGAACGTTCCGTTGCAAGGGTGTCTATGTGGCTGCACGTTGCAAGTTGTTGTACTTGGAATCTTTGGTCTAGACTGGCCTTAAAACTCAAGTAGTTAAGAAGTAGTCACCATATCAGCCATCATGTCCATACTGATCTAAATCTGTGAACGGTAAATATCTGCTGATCTAAAGTCCGAGTCCTAATTTCTGTTGCTGCTGAAACCATTGAGAGTCCTGAGAAGGAACCGAAGCTGCTCTGAAAGGAGCTAAAAAGATTCAGAGGTTTGATTTTGCGGTCTGTGTCACAGGTGGAGGATATGGAAAAGAAGTTGGACTTCCTGGTGGACATGCACATCCAGCACACAGAGCACCTGCAGGTGGACTCTGCTGGCGCCGCCCATATGACTCTGGAGACATGCGACCCCACAGGTGGCAGTGAGATCCGACGGGTTTTTTTCAACTACGCCGAGGCATTTCCACACATGTCGTACCAGATGCCTGTCAGTAAGGTCGACCCGTACTATAGCAGGGTCAGGGCAGGTGGGGAGGGTGCAGGGTCGGTTGGAGGAGGCCTCAACCCTCCAGGGCATCAGCCACCGCCACCTCACCCCCACCAGCGCCTCCCTCAGGCTGCCATCCCCACCTACAGCGAGCGACCCACCGTGTTGCCCATTAGTTCCCTGCAGGACTTGTCAGCAGGGCCGGGCAGGACCACAGGGGGGTGGCGGGCTGACTCACCACTCTCCCTTCTGTCGGTTGAACCATGAGGAGCTTGAGCGCTCGCCCAGTGGGTTCAGTATCTCAGGGGAGCGGGAAGGGGAAGACGGGGAGGACTTAGCTCCCGGGTTGGCGACTGGGGACCGCAGTTGGACGAGACCAAGACCGAGCTATCTGGCAGAGGGAGAGACAGACACCGACACAGACCCTTTCACACCCAGTGGGGGGGCCCTGCCACTCTCCTCCACAGGGGAGGGGTTCGGTGATGCTGTGTGGAACACGCCACCCTGAGCGGAGGCAACACAGTCTGTTCACCAGAAATCTGCAGCAGTGAGTTAAGACCTTACATCCTACCCATGCCTCTAAACTCAGACCAGTTCAGGATCCAAGCCAACCTCTGGACTGAAGCATTTGGAGGAGCGGCGGGGTCTACTGTTAAGGCCTTGCTACTGCACAGTTGCAACAAACCACCCTCCAGACAGAGAGCCAAGGCATGGAGACTGCACAGAAAAAAAGGGAAGGCAGAACGTTTGTAAAGTCAACACTGTACAGCGCACTCTTCGCTAAGATTTCGCTCAATTACAAATGAATAAACACATTATACACAGCCGAAAGCTTTACCGCTGCAAAGCGCTGCATGTGACGCATGCGACTTTTAGTGTAGACACTGCAGAGGTCAGGATATCAGGAAACGGAAAAAGAGACAGAACGGATACATATACCTGCTATGCCATTTTCTAACACTTATTTTTTTATATAAATACATTTTCATTGTTTTTGCATGGTTTGCATGATGATGCACCATTGTCACGGTGACGTCTAGAGCGTGAAACTGCACCAAATCTCTGTCTCATTGTTTTCCATGTTATTTCCGAACGTGTGCGTGTTCTTGGACGCGTGTGTGAGAGGGAGAGAAAGAAGAAATAAGTGTGACATTTACACAGCATCATTTCATTCTGAGGCTATTACGCTGTGGTTCTGTGTGTATGTTACTGGGGCATGATGGGCTGTTGGACATGTTTCTCCAGTGAGACAGCAGCAGAGGCAGTAACAAAGGAGTAACGTGGTATTCCCCTCCCATTCCGCCCCCAGCTGTATAAACACAGACGCCAGCGAAGCACACCAGTGTGACAGATTGACGACATGCTACGTGTGCAACTAATCAACGAGGGATTTAAAAACATGACGAAGCAGATGAGTGATCGTAAAGAGAGACCGTGTTGACTGCAAACTGCAGGCGCAGCAAGGTCTTGTGCCCCTCCCCCTCAGACAGAGGACAACATCAGCCAGCTATACTGTATGTATTTCTGTCAATCAGAGTTGGTCACACATGTGCGTGTCCAGTCATTCATGGGATTCTCTATGGTTTCATAACTTGGGATTCGTTTGTGAAGGCTCGCGCTGGGGAGGCATTAGCAAAAGTCGTAAGGATGACTGTCTGAGCAACAGTTTTACAGAACCCATGTGTAAGTCGATGGCCTATCATGAACTTTTCTTTTCTCATGTGCTATTCCTTCACACACTATGGTGCTCTTCAGTCGCGTGTTTATGCATTCACATCCTCTGCTTGAAAATAGAAGAAAAAGTCTCTTTTGACCACTTTATTTCCCATTGAGAAGTTATTTGTAGACTGAAATTAAAACACCCAAAGCACCAAATTATATTTTTTTATCTGCCCACAAGATATTCTCTTGACTTTATGCTTATATACGTGCCAAACATTTCTGTGTTTGATGATAAAGTCAAGATTTGTCTTGATAAACCTTGACTATAAAAATGTCTAAAAGCCTCATGAAAATGACCATTTTAAAAAATAGTTTTTTCACTCCTTCTTTCTTAAATCATAGATGCACAGCTTACATGAGATGTCCTGTCAATGCTGAAATTTGACTTTTAGAGTAATATTTAGTTGTTTTTTTAATGGAGGTGCATCATTGTCACACCAGAAGAAAGACAGTCAGTATTACGTGAAAAGTTTAAATAAACAGAGACACAATGCCATCTGTCAGAATTTCGTAGTAATATCAATATTTTAAAATGTGAAACTGTTGAAAACATGAACATGAAAAACCTTTAGTTTTATCCTTCAATTGCTCCACTACTGCATTCAATGTTGAGGATTTTAAGAAAGTAAAAATTCTTTTCACACAAATTTGAAGACAGATTCAGGTTTCGGGGGCTTTGATGGAGCTGGATGGAGCTGATGATGATGTAACATGTATCTCACCATAGTAAGGAGTTTAACATCACCAGCTCTTAACGGTGAAATTATTAGCAAAATTTGTTTAAACAGAAGGAAAATACCACCTCAATTGTACAGGCCATAACACTTCACCTTCAATTGTTGGCAAACAGAATCACTGTACACTACAAGCAACTTAAATGTCCCGGTCTGAACACAAATCCAAACACACACAGACACTGGAGGGACACAGATAAACCAATTTAATTGCTGATGATTCACCAGTAGGTCGAAATGATCATTTTAAAGGAGCCTGAGTGCCACGTACTGCAAAACAAAACTTTTCCAGTTGATCGCTTATACGCAACTTACTACTTTAGATTTAGAACACTGATACTAAACGTAATATGTCAACCACCTGTATCTACACTCACACACACATATTATACCATAACAGCACGTTGTCGCACATTCAGTCAGCTGAATCGTTAAACACGAGGGTTTCCACATCAGACTTCAAATCCTAATCACTAATTGTTTCAGCTGCAACATCATTTTTCTAGAGCAGACATACAATTATTTGTTATTTTTTGAGCAAAGAACATACATAACACAATAGTCATAAATAGCAAATTTAAAAATAGACATTGTATGTACGTTCCTGTGTGCTCCTTACAACTTACAACTGTAAGACAGTAGATTTTATACTTTACATGCATACTGCAGTTCCTCAACACCAGCAGCGTCTAGAGTAAACTAACGTAACGCACTGATATTGGAGACTGTCCACTTTTTTCAGATCATACAAATAGGTTTGTTTTGAGCTGTGCTGAAGTTTCTCCACCAGCTTGTTGAGGTTTCTGAATTCCAATTATTAAGCTGTATTTATCTGACATGACAGTTCAATTCAAATACCACTCTCAATGACAGCGTTTGATCAACAATAAAATACATTGGACGTTTCTCAGGTTGAAGCCTGTTGTGGAAGCAGCTGCCGTCTGAAATGAGCCAGGTGAACTTCTTCTCATCATCTATTCAACTTATTGTACAAATATATTGACGTATCTTCTGCTGCTGAGTCCCGCTCAGTAAAATATTCAGTGAATATGGTGGTCACGGCTGCAATGAATAATCCTGCCACGCAAACCACAGAGTCATCACACGCAGACATGATTCTTGATTCACTCACTCACTCATTCATTTGTGCCTCTGAAACAGGAAACATCTCTTTGTGTTCCCCTTCTCCATTTCACCTCACATTAAGACGCAAAACCAGCTACGGGGGATTACGAATGTGAACTCAGTTTCCTTCTGTTTTCTTAAAAAAACATTCGAAATCGTGCTCAATTCAGTTTTACTTTTGTAAAATACCGTTTGTGATGCGTCAGGCTCAGTTACTGGATTCAGCTGCACCAAAATGTAAATGTTGTCAGGCTTGATGGTTTTTATTTCATTCAACTTCAGATGTGACATACTGGTTGTGTTGACGTTGAATAGTTGTCAAAAAGTTACTTTCCCACCACATTTTGTCTCCACATCCTATTGATACATCCAGACACAGGTTTCTTAAATTCTCACATTGCTTCCACTGAGTTCAAAACGTACTGCTTCCATTTCAAATTCAAAGGCATCTAGCCAATTAGGAATATAACTGCAAAGGATTATATGTTAAAGTACTGGTATATAAATCTACATGGCAAATTACTGTTAAAAGACCCTTTTGTAAATTGTTTAAACTCAATAAAATTGTCTTCCAAGACATTTAAGTCCACTGTAAAAAGTGATGCTAGCACACTTTGCTGACCTCGAAATGCTGTAGAGTAACATTTATTACAAACACAAACCCTTGAAGATAGTCTTCTCAGGAATTCCAAAAAAAAGAAAAGTTATTTTATGGCCAGACACAAAGGTCTGTGTGTCGATTCTCTAAGTTTCATCACAGTTGTAGTCGATTTTTCTCTAAACATGTGAACCATGTTTTGATCATGTTCCTGTGACGCTGATCTGGCTGAAAACTTCATGTTCGTGACAAATTTTCTTAAAGTTATTATATTATTGTTGGTTTCAAGGGAGAAAAAAACGCAGTGTGCCTAAAGCCAAGTCCTCAAAGTCCAGTGCTAGCATTACTTTTTATAGTGAGGGGGGAAAAAAAGGTTTCTGTGTCTGTTTCTGTCCACAACAGTTAGTGTGTTTATGTAGGACCATGCATGAATGATGAGGTGCCACTTTAACCTCCCTACAGATTCATATGCCATCAACTTTTCAATTTTAGCTCTCTACAAGGTAGATAACGAGGAAGTTTCCTCTCTCCTGATCAATTCATTGGATTTATTATCTCAGTATAATGAGGTGCTTGATGGTTGTTTTAAATTATAGATTATTACAAATTATAGCAGATCATTTCTGCTGGTGGATTCCGTTTCTTTGAGATTCTCTCATTTTTCCAGCATCCACCTGTGATTTTGTTTCGTCTGATGATACAAACTTAGTTATGGTACCCAAGTATCAACTCTTTGTGCTCTATGAAGGAAAACTTGCAATATGATGATAGCTGAGGAATTCAGGTGGTGAACTGTTTGTTGAACACCACCTGTTTTATCACTATTATTATTATTTTGTAAGCAGACACAAGAAAAACATCGCCTTCCAAATATTTCGGTTGGAATGACCCAATGCTGGAGTTTTAATCTGTGTATTCATGTGAGAACGACATGGGGTTTGTATTTAAAAACTCAGATTCTGAAACTTTCTGAATCTCTTCAAGCCATAATGATAATTCACATAAAGCTGAGCGACGACGGTCCCTCTTACTATCTGTGTGTGTTAATGTGTCTCTTCCTCATCTCTTTGTGTGAACTTGATGGGAAAAGGAGCGAGCACTTTATGGCGTCCATGAAGTTTGGGGGTGGGGTGGATGCTTGCTGTGATGGTTCTGTTGCGTACACTTTACCTGCATAAGAAGCAATGCACTGATTGACACATTCTACAAACTGTAAATTCATGGACATTTTGATTGCTACAAATTATTTGTGCCTTGGCCTTTTACAGTACACTTTATTTTAATGTTTGGGTTTTTTTCATGCTTTTCTTGCAGCAGCTGCCAAAACGCAAACACCTGTCAGTATTATCTGAGTGGAAGGATGCATTTTCACAAGAAACGTCCGAACAAATCAAAAGAAAGCTAGCAAACAGCTAACCAACTAATGCCGACATTCGTGCCACGGGCTAGCTTCCATTTGCTGTTACATTTTAACACGCTTAACAATTCATTTTCTATATGTAGGCCTTTGATTTGATTTGACATTCGTACCATCAAACATAAGAGTCGTAAACTCGTGGGCCAAATGAGGCCAGAGACTCTGGAAGCTATCTGTAATGTCAGCTAGCCACATGCTAGCTGCTACCTGCTAGCTGCCATGTGGTCCAGCCGGTGCTGCTGTGGTTCTCAGTCATGCTTCTTGTGGAAATGCCGTCATTCAAATAAAAGATTGGATAGTACAGACAGATGTGTGCGAGCAAACCGGCAGCTGCTAAGTTTGTGTTAAAAACCAGTTTTGCTGTTTTTCAGTTGGTTTGTAAGGGACGTTTGAACAACTTGACACTAGTGGCCTTCAGAGCTGTGCATCATTTTTCTCATTCCAGTTTGAAGAAGAAGAAGAAAAACTTGCCATTTCTATCCTGTCAACCACTTTGAATATTTTTGATTTGATGATATAATATGCAAATGTATTCTTACTTGATTTTTATTTATTTATTGATCTATTTATGATTTATTTATGTGTCTTTTCAATTGCACCAGTTATTAATAAAGTATTGAAATAAAAATTGTATCTGTGGAGTGTATGAGGATTCTGTTCATGAGCAGTTCAGGTTGTAATTAATTATTCATTCACGTTTGTGGAATGTTGTCCTTTTCCCTCACATCAGCTGTGAAACCATCAAATATATTTCCCAGAGAAAGAAACTTCTCTATGATGGGAAATTGGGGACATGTCTGGTGTTGTTGGTGATGTTTTCAGCTGTCAGAAACAGTGTGCACACAACCTACTGACATGGACCGGGAATCATCACACTTTGTGACCCATGAAAATAGACCCAAGCTATTGAACGCCATTTGGATTATCTGACGCTCTCTGATGTCCATGTCTCATGCCCCCAAATCCCAACATATTTATTTATCACATAGCTGCATCAGTACATTTAGTTGAGACGTTTTTCCTGCTTTGCTAACTACTTCTGGGGCTCAGAATTTAAATGTCAAGGTGGCAAGTGTCCACCAATCCGATGTCATTAAAGACTCGCTTTCAGTCTTCCTATTCAGTACGGCTCGTATGACACGGCAGCAGCTTATTATGGCCATTTACCAACACTGCAAAAAGTATCCTAAACAGTGAAAAATTCCATTTCAGAGAAAAGCAAAACGTTATTTTGGCTAAAATACATCTTATGATCTGAGGGCAGCCATCTGCCTCAACCAGTATGAAACGTTTTTAGTTATTTTTACAGTAAATTTTGTATCCAACCAGAACTGAAACTGAAATGATGATACAGATTTTTTGCATGCACAATAGGTTCAGAAGAATTAGTTGGAAAGGCCAGCAAAGGTGTGACACCTAATGGTGGAAATGTGATAAAACACAGAAATGCATTTAGGAATAAAATTATGAAAACATGTTTTCGGTTAGGATGAACTTTGTTTCACATCAAAATGCATTGCGTTTTTCTCACACGAGTAAACTGCTTTAGCTTCTAAACTGCTTTCTCATATGTAAAAGTAATTGTATATTTATTCTTGTATTTTTAGGTGCACGTACACCCCATCACCTCCCCTGCTTTCCTTTTCAATGAAATGAAGTGAATGGAGTGCAGGTCTTATAATGTAATGTGAATTTCATGGACAGAAGTTTTGGACTGGATATTTTTTGCAGTGCAGACGCTTTGGGATCAGCGCCCAGCCTGCAGCCAGACACCATGTCTTCATTGTTTTTTTTTTTTGTCCAGAGTTCAGTTACCTGCCAACTTCTGCTGTTCAGAGGAGAGAACAGGAATCGTTTCATCCTTATCTGCCTGAAGGTGTGTGATGTGATCCTCTGGACAACAGTTCAACGCTGCCGGAGGGTCACAAGTAGCAGGTAGGACATGGTCACCTTTTCATTAAAGGTTATTTACTGTATGTAACATACGGAAGGCCCTCCATTTTGCTATCAAATTAAATTTGAAAATACTGAATGTACTTTCCAAGCCCTTGTCCTGGGCTTCAAAGCTTCACTAAGGGATTTAAAAGTCAAACCACTGAAGAAACTTCAACCCATTTTGTACTGTTGGTGTTGCAGGGAAACATGGCGGCCTCACGAACATCTGCTCATAGCCAACTTGTACATCTAGTAGCCTGTGTCTCTGGGATTTTACTCCTCCTCAGTCCAAGTAAGAGACTCACTTCTGCAATGGGACTGGTGAACCAGACTATATCATTTGAATGTACTTTATAGCATATGTTACGGGATCTTAAAGGAAGTTTTGTTGCAGCCGATGAAGAATTGAAGGATTTTAATTCTCGGCGATGAAAAGAACCAATGAAATCTGTCTTTCAGTTGTGACAATGACTCATCCAGAGGAGAGCCACAAAAGAGATGAAGAGATGAATTTGTCAGGTAACTCATCTTTTATTCCTTCTTAAAGTTGATTGACGTTTCATCATCAAATGTCCATTTAAAGGGTTCAACATGCATTGCCAAAGCTTTTGACATGCGGAAAATTTTTCCAGACTATTCTAGAACCACACTGTGATGAACTCAAGACACAGAAATACAACATACAGTAGAATAAATGTGACCTGTCTTTCGCTCCATCAAAAATTGACAATATTTGAAATGAATTTGAAACTGAATTCAGTCTTTAAGCCCCGCCCACTCACACAGTGCTTCATCCCCTGATGAGTTGTGAATTGTTGCACTTTTCCGGCAGGAAAGTCGTTTGAAAAAGTACATTCAGTACAGTACTCTAAGTACTGTCTTATTATAACCCATTATAACCTGCCACTGACCTCTTGTTCCTCAGAAAACGACCTCTCCAGGGGCTCGTTCCTCTCAGTAATTCTTCCTTTCATTTCATTTCACCACATTCTGCTTATGCTGATGATTCGAGTAAGAGACATTACAACCAGAGTCACCTCCCTCTGACTTTGTTGCCTACCTTTTTATTTCCCAGAAATCCCAGCAGACCACATTGATCCAGCTGCCATCGACCTCACGCCGCTGGTCAATATGTTAATAAATTCAAGCCAATCAGGTATGTTGTCATAATATCATCTGTGATTGGATCAATCGTCAGCCTGTAAATCTTTCATGTTGTCTCGATTAAAACTGCAAAGGGTCAGAGGTCACGCATAGCCTTGTGTGTAGTAGCCTTAAAGGGCCAGCGCACTGGAAGTCATGCTTGTAGAAGAAGGACTGACTCCCATTGTTGTCCGAGGTAATTTTCTGTGAACAGGACATTGGAAAACACCTCGGATCTGTAACCTGGGCGAACCCAGAGGACCCTGAGTTTTGAATTCGAAATGGCGCCGCATAGTGTTCGCTGTCAGTATAGAACAAAACTTTACTGACTTACTGTTGTGTTGAAATTTGAATGCAAACTATTTAGTCTTAACACAGAAATGATGTCACCGCGATTTACGACCTCAGACATCCAGTGGAATGCACCATGAGTCTGCTCTCATCCCAACTTGCCAAGTACAGACACATATGAAACACGCAGGGTTTCGTGAAACGTAACTTGTTAGCTTGTGAGCAGTGTGCATCATTGTTTGCACAGTAGTTAAAGTTTCACTGTGAGACAGTAGATTCACACGTCACGACATTTCTGAGCTTATTTGACCTGTTTGATGGAGAAATCCCAGCATGCATTGCTTGACTCTTACAGATTATAAACTTAAGACTTAAATTTAGAATTGTGCTTGGTAGTGGACACTTTCAGATTTAAAAAGTGTGAATAGAAAGTATTTTTTAAAGCTGTTAATTATTTGATATTTTTGGAACAGACAAGTTTTAGGTTTTACTACTGTCTTTACACTTCACATTTAATCCATAACAGTGTGAATATCCACAAAGGTCAATGGACTCTGTCGGTGCTCCTGTCTTCCAGGCTCTCGACAGCTGTTTTCCCTCCTGAGTGTGACATCTTACAGCTCGCTGGCTCTCCATAAACTCACCCTGCTCGTCTATAACAGTAAATATTGGTGCTATCTACCAAACACACAGCCGATGGATCATTTGAGGTCATACTGACAGAACACTGCCATCTAGTGGTTTTATCAGTTGGCGCCTGTCGAGAAGGTGAAGGTTTATTTCACTATGTGTGAATGAACAAGGGAGATTTGCATGCTGCTGATGTTTTAGAGACAAATCAAATGATTTGTTGTCCAGTGACACCTTTATGACCAAACACAGGAGGTAATATTTGAATAAATGATCTGTTTGATGAGTATGTGTTCTGGGAGATTTAGTCCATCCCCTGAAATGACTTAATGACTATATTGTGCCATATGTAAATATTGTGTTTTATGTAGTTTCAAACATCAGAAGTCTTGAACGCAACATGTACAGGAGACGCTTCTGCTACTGTGTCAGCAATGAGACCAACGATTTAACAGGTAGGAAACGTTTCAACTCATTTTTTATTCCCACTGAGTTTTTGTTTATATGTTGAGCTTAAAGCGCACTAACCCTTTAGGTTTTAATCACAGCCTCCACGGGATTTACCCGACAACAGGGAACATTGTACATTTAAATTCACGTCAAATAAAGTTGATCCTCCGTTGAGTTTTAATCCCTCATAACTAAATGTGTCCTCTGGGATGTTGCGTCAGACTTTGCTGCCATACTTTTGGATGTGATGGGCAACTCCAGCTCTTCGCTTCATGAGCTCTTCAAATCTGCCTCAATACTATCAGGTAAACGTGAGCACATTTTTAGTACACCTGTTGCCATGGCGACATACCATCAGGATGTGTTCTGCTCTCTGCCTCAGTAACTCAGAGGACCACCGGTGACTGCATCTACATCTGTGTGATGGCGGGTAAGATGGGTGAGTTCACACCGATCAGCTGAAACTCTGAAAGAAGTTCAGTTTGTTCACTGTCCCACCGAGTGTGTGTGTGTGTGTGTGTGTGTGTCCAGGCAGAGAGCTCCCCAGAGGTGTGGGAGGATGGCTCCATCACGCCACTGTTCAACCAAACCATTATTGAAGGACCACAGACAGGTTTGTTAATTTCACACACACACACACACACACACACACACACACACACACCTGAGTCACTGCCAAAGGCCGTATGTGACCGATGCTAAAACGCACAAACTAGCAGAGTGTCGTCGGCACAGCTACAGCAGCGTTTTAGCATCAGGTTAGTAGTTAGTTAGTAATGTTCTAAAACGATGACTGGGAACCT
>NW_027615632.1:0-25000 GCF_965212315.1 Lampetra planeri
TTGTTTTCAGTGAGCAATTTGTCGGCTGTCGGCTGGTTATAAGAGGGGCACGTGAATCGGATTCACCCGCAGCAGTTCACTGCCACACACACACACACAGTCAGCTCACACACTGAACTGTGACATAAACGCATGTTTTCAGTAAGTGATTAGGTACAGCTCATTCACCCGAAAGATTTGCTCTTTTGTTCTCCCGTGGCCTGTCTGCCTGACAGCCCAAACAACCCACAAAGAAGATCAGCCACTGACTCCCCTGCATTGGTTGGGATTGCTAAGCCATTTTGATTTTTTATTACTTTTTTTAAGCGTGGGACATGAAAATGAGAAAGGAGTTTTCTCTTTTTGTTTTCAATTGTGTCATCAAATGTGCCACCGAAAGAAGATGTGCAATTTGGATAACTTATTAATCATGTTATGGTCCACAGGGAAGAACACCCAGGTGCAGAATCGTTGGCAAGTAAAGTTTATTCCAAAAAGCATAACCAAAAAATCACCACAGGGGGAAAAAAAACCCTACAAGAAACTGAAAAGACCAGGGGCCTCATGTACGAAGAGTTGCGTGGATTTCCTACTAGATCTTGGTGTATGCCCAAATCCAGAATAACGCCCAAGAAAAAAAAAATCCTGTGTGAGGGACTGGCGTGGTCACCCCAATGATTGGGATGTGGACCCACTGGATTAGCGAGACAAAGTTTTGATACATTTATTTTTCCTTGAATTATCAGCACAAACCAATCCAGCAAACTCTCATAACAGGATATAACCTATCACAGCATTGCCTAGATTCTGGCCTCGCAGCAAGCCAGCCCCTACTCTCATTCACCCCCCACCCCCAAATGTGCTTCTTTTTAAACACACTAGGAAATGAGGTAATTAGGCCATACCATTACCGAGGGGACATTAGGTAATACAAAACACACCCGACATAACCACAGAGAAAAAATAAACATTTTGAGAAAGTAAAATAAACATTAACATTATACTACAATACCTCCCCACAACAAAACCAACCTTTTTTCCCCACCGTACAAATAAATACCATAATATGTGTGTAATGTCACACCCCTTCCACTATTCGCTGCGCCCTCTGCCGGAGATGGCCTTTAAATACCGCCCTCCTTGCGGTGCGCGCTTCCGCTCGGGCACATTCAGACCAGACGCCGGAAACAGGAAGTAGGTGAGTGAACATTCGCATGAATGGAAGAGTATTGTAACTGAATGCTTCTTGTAAGTGGGCAGGTAGAGGGTACCGCACTACATGCCCTAGATGTGGTGGACAGAACCATAGGAGCATTGATGAATGCACACCTCGCACACACCCATGAATCCAAGCACATCAACTTGGAATTTAGCACACATGTGGGAGTGCTAAAGCGGAAGATGATGGATGGATGGATGGATGGATGGATGGATGGATGGATGGATGGATGGATGGATGGGAGTACTACACTCCTCCCTGTCCCTGTCCTGTAAATTCATTTAAATAGCTCCTGCATCTATGATTTCGCTCTCTCCAAGATCAGATTTACACAATGAGCTCAATGAGCACAATGAGCTGAGAAAAAAGGTGCTCCGACATCAAGGTGCATGTCAAGAGGAGGGTGGCTGCCCACCGTCAAAGTGCAGGTCAAACAGGCGGTGAGGGTCTCACCCCCTTTGATAACCGCGTGGACGCCATTGACTGAGATTTCTCCCAAGGTAAGTTATTCCATTACTACCTCACCACAAATGTTTATCATATGGGTCACATCCACTGTAAACACTTATACTAAGAATACTTGTCATATTTCTAGTCAAAATGTCCTCATTTCAAGTGAAACACAGACTCCTCGCCTAAAAAAAAGCAACTTATTTTTCAACAATTTACAGTTGTTTTCAGCAACTTTTCACTTGAAATGAGTAGAAAAATCGGCCGATGGATCAAGGTTTTTTCAGGTACTTTTTAGGTGATGTGTTTGACTAGAAATAAGACAAATATTCTTATTCTAAGAATTATTTCTTTGTAGTGTAGCCTGCTCACGGCACAAAGATACCTAAACGTAGATGTTCATGCGTAAACACATCAGTATATCAAAAGTGATTAATTATTCAATTTATTATCTCAGATTAGAAAATGAGACTGACACACACTCAATTCAACAAAAGTTGATAATTAGCTGAAAAGCACAAAGAAAGAAACAAATCCTGCCATTGTGGCATGAACATGAAGGCAGTACAAAGAGTACAGAACTACAATGTTTGATGTTTTGTATCAGCACATTAGCCTCTTTAACCGCCAAAAATCTATCAGCCGGATGAGTTGCTAAGCATTTAGACGGGATCCAAAGTCAGTCACGTCACCTGTTTTTCTCCCTGGTGGCTGACTCACGGTGTGCATGAGAATTGTTCTTATAACCCCACTGTTGCCTTTTAAGGCTGTTTATGGCCACTCTGAATGCTATAAATCTAATCTCTCGGCCATGTTGGAGTGTCTTATTTGTTCCTGAGGCACGTCTGAGCACGACAGGTGACAGCACATTCATATTCACTGAGGCCCCCAAAGCCATGGAGCTGCCTGAGGACATCAGACTGACACAACCAGTGACCTCTTTTAAGTAATGATGCATTGAGGTCTGATTGTTCCCACCATATTCAAAGGGATTTGCACATGTATGTGACCTGAGTATCATTATTTGTATAAAGAAACATTTTAAAAGGAAAATAATCAGACAAGCCGAATAGATTGAGGCAGAATATTTTTTTTTCCTCTGCTTTGCAGCCACCGAAGTGAAAAACAACATCCAACAATACTAATGATAGATGTGTTTAATTGCGCACATTGTTAAGGAGCACAAGGAAAAAGGTTCAGATATTGATCAAACAAAAAAACAAAATGTAACAACTGACACAGTCCGCACCAGGAAAACATACTGGCCAAAATGTAATTGTCGCTAACTTAAGTAAAATCTGCAGATAAAATGTCTGATTTCAGGAAAGAAAGTATCCATTTACTTCATGGATATCAAGAGTGTCGTGTAAAAAAAATATATATTTTTTTTTTTCATAAATATTTGTGTGTTCTTTTGGAAGAGGGCTGAGATGGGACATGCTGGTTGTCATGGTTACCAGCAGCTCAGCTGCAGCGATGCCTAAACATGTCGCTGGGGAGAGAAGACTTATCTCTGCTTGCGTTTGTGTGTGGTCTCTTTGTGTAGTTCCAAAGGTGCATTCAGATGTTCGTACAACATTTTAAGAGACCTCAGGCTTCACGAGGATGGCCTTCCGCCCCGAACAGAGCAACAGGGACAAGTAACCACAGCGACATAAAGGGAAGAGACAGAGAGCAGGAGGACAAACAGACTTGTGTTGTTGCTCTGTTTCGTCAGTCTGTTCCATTCATGTCATCCAGCTCATTGACCCAAACAATTGTTCAACTCTTGCAAGCTTCTGTGGTCAGTAATGTGAAGCAGATTATACCTTATTACATCCCTTATTAACGTCTATTGAGTGATATCTCATCATGTGCTCATCTGTCCCAGGGCCTCAGTGAAGACTTTCACGTTTCAGACTTTCATGTTCTCCTCCAACAGCTTCTCTCTATTTGCTTTGTTTTTCTAAATCCGTGCTCCCTCCCTTTCACCTTCTATTTTCTTTTGTCTCACTCTTGGGTTCTGCATCTGCCCTATCTGTGTGTTATCTTCTCCATCAGTCCAGCTGTCCTTTTGGTTTGTCTCTACCTGCACTCCCATTTGCTGATCATGTCCTGATTACTCTGCAGACCTCCCCACCACCAGTCAGAGCCATTCTGCCATCTCCCACATTCCTTATTTCATCCATCTCCCTCTACCTATTCACAAAAGTATCCCCTCATCATTCATCCATCCATTCATCCAGTCATCCAGCCAACTGTTCTTCCCTTGTTCCTCACAACCAGTCCAGACCCTCCAGCAGTGGGAAAGGAACGTAGAGCGAGATAGAGGATGAGCCAAGATAAGCTCTCCCCGCAGGTCAGTGTCGATGTACCATCTGATATGAATCAATCTACACCGCAGGATACGACTCTTTTGTTGTGTTTCTTCCACTCTGCCTCTCATCCTGTTGTTTCACTTCCCTTTTATTTTATTCCTCACCTTCTTTCATACTTTTTTCTGAGGTGCAGCCATAAATTATGACCTCTACAATGTCTGATTTTCACTCTAGTTTCCTTAGAGCTTTTGAAATGTATTGGTGTTCTTTTAATGACGTTAATAAGTATGTATGTACGACAGCTTGTAAAGTTGTTTACCACAAGCCAGACCTCTCACTTTGAATCAGGCAAACCAAAATAAACGGGAATCGCGAGTCGTCTTCTCACTCAATGATGTTCCAGCTGGTGTTATCAATATAATATTTCACTACTGGCATCAAATGTGACTTTGATGTGTTATCCATCATCCCTGTGAGATGAATGAAGCTTCTTTGTTTATATTCTGGCTGAGGATTCTCTGGCATTGAATGGGTTGTACGGGCCAGTGGGTGCCCACTCACCATACCTACTTGTGACTAATGGCCGCAGTGACGATGACCAGTGGAATCCGGAAATTATTTGTTATCCATCCATTCTCAGCCCAGTATTTTGAAATTAACTACTGGTGCTTCTGACACGGCATTGTCAGCAACTGATGCTACCAGAGGACAAAGAGGGCCAAAACCCTTTCTGAGCTGCTGCAGGGTGAATGGAGCCACAAAAAAAGGAAAGAACTACTTTTCATACCCAAACATTTTCCGACCTTAACAACATCGGGGAAATGTACATTTAAAGTGTTTGTGACAGAATAGACAGAAACTGGCTGATAATGAAAAACGTCTGTTTCAGCCGACCCACTAACTGGAAATCCCAGGCCTCGACTCCAGTGGGTAAATATGACAGTTACTAGAAATCCTGCTGGGGAGTGACGAATAAGAATGTATTGTTTATATACGGTGAAAAGGTTTGTGGGTTGATGAGATGGTACAAATCACAAACCGCATTGCAGGAGACGGGTGCTTCCAGATTTTTGAGTTTAGTTTTTAATAATTCAATTAATCTTTGGATGGGTTGTCTATAGTAAAATGAACCTTTGCCTCCTAGGGGGTGCTAGAAACTCTTAAGAATGTAGAGATAATGTGTACTTCCTGTTTCTCTACTTCCTTTCTCTGCTTCCTTTCAGCAACTCCATCACATTTTCTTCTGCTGTCAACGCATAGTTGTCTTGGAAATGTGGCTAACTACTGCGTAACAGGAAGTTCTAAGTGATTCCAAAATAACAGACGAATGCAATAGGACGAACATATTGTAACGAACTGTTATTTCTGTTCATTGTGTTTCAGGTTTGCTGTGACATTTGATTGAGTGCTGGGGTTTCCGGTGGTCGGTGAACGCCATGGTCTCCTTCCGGGTTGGGGGACGTAGCAGCCAGAGAGAGTGGGTGAGAGAACTGACTGTTACAATGGCTGCTGAGGCGGGCTTTGGCCGGGACTAGCCATAGACATACAGTATATAGAAGGCTAGATGCCTCACCGGCGCTGCTGGCCAATGGAGAGTGACATCGCCACACCGCAGCCATCTTGCCACGGGGTACTAGCTCATTCATAACATTGTGTCCATTGCACATGTACTTTTTAAATCACCATAACTTGCTCAATTTTTCAATTTTTGATTTAGGTTTCAGCCTTGACAACTTGAGCGGTGACACAGCTATGCTGCACAAGTCAATTTTTCGAAAAAAAAATCTGCAATTTGTTATAGCCATGTTGATAACGCTTGTAATAAACCAAACCGTTTGTAAATCTGTCAAGATTTCAGCAAGTTCAGAGTAGTTTTGTTTGAGCAGGTCACTCACCTTCCTATCGCCACCATACAACGTATCCAAATAGAACCCCGTGGCAAGATGGCCGCCGGTGAACGACGTTGTAGGCTCCTCCTTGAGGCATCTAGCCTTCTATATATGTCTATGGGACTCGCCACCCATGAAAGTCAGGACACACATAGATGCGCAGCGGCAGCAGAGTCTACGGAGGTGGAGTGGCCTAGTGTGCGTGTGCTGCCCTCAATGAAGACTCCCAGGTATGACAGGGCTGATTGGGAGGCTTTTTCATGACCAATATGAATTGGTTGCTAGGGCTAGCGATGTGCCTGACTGGTGATGCACTGACGAGCTTACTGCTATTAAGCCCGGACGATACGAGTAATTATGATGCTTTAGTAGGAGCGTTAAAGAGGCGCTCTGGACTATGCCCAGCAGCCAGCCTTCTCCGCTCTGAGCTGTGCAGCTGACAACGACGTCCAGGGGAGCCACTGAAAGATCTCCCTAACGACATTAAACAGAGCGAATTGGCCCAGGACCGCTTCCTCCAGGCCCTGCTGCAGAACTATCTGCGTGTCCAGACACCGCTGGCTCACCCCAGGTCTCTGCAGGAGGCTTTGAAGCTGGCCTCAGAGAGGGAGCTGCTGTGTGTTGGACCCCTGGGAGCTATCATGGACACTTCACCTAAGTTGAAGGCTGTGTCTGGGGCCTACTTGGACACGACAGTTAGTCCGAGCAGCCTCACTGCAAGGAGGACGACAGTCTTGACTGCACCTGAGGACCTGTTGGGGGCTGTGGCCAGCATGGCCACTTAGTCCGGGATTGCCCCCTTTTGCTTGCAAACCAGGGACCAGAAGAAACCTCACTCAATTACTATCATTTTCCCTTTTCCCGGCTGAACTACAGGGTATATTTGTTACTTTACAATGCAGTAATTCAAAGCTACATGCTGCACCCTCCCTATTGCACCACCACCCACCTGCCCCCACCCCAACGGAGGGACCATTAACACCACCCTCCAGGGCCTCTACACTACCTGACAGGGTCCTGGCGGTGAGGGAGGTCTGGCAGAAAAACTGAGATGGACGCCCAGTGAACAGGAGCTGTTGTGGCAGCTCCTCCTGGAGTTCAAAGACTGTTTTTTACTGTCAGAGTATGATGTGGGCCGAACAGACCTCATCCAACACCACATCGATACTGGACACGCACAGCCCATTAGGATGAGACCTTGACGCCTCCCCTTAGCCCTTAGCCAGGCAGGCAGCAGCAGATAAGGCTCTGCAGGAGATGCAACGGACTGGAGTCATTGAGCCTTCCACCAGCCCTTGGGCCTTCCCTGTCGTCATGGTCCCCAAAAAACACAAGTTGACTGGCCGTTCTGTGTGGATTTCAGACCCTGCCCTACCTTTCATCCTTGACATAGATGCCAGCAGTGTCAGCTCAGGGGCTGTGTTTTCATAGTTGACGTTTGGGGGGGAGAGGGTGTTGGCATATCACAGCATGTTACTGTGTGGGAGCTACTCGCCATAGTCAGTGCCCTCCGTCACTTCAGATGTTACCTTGGGGGCCTCCACGTCACAGTCAGGACAGACCATACAGCACTGCAGTGGCTCATGACCTTCAAAGAACCGGAAGGCCAGCCGGCGTGCTGGATTGAAGAACTGCAGGCGTCCGACTTCATCGTGGTCCACAGACCAGGCACACAACATGGAAACGCAGACGCACTTTCCCGCCTGCCATACATTGCCAAGGGCTGCCGCTACAGAGACACAGGAAGGTGAGTGGTTGCTACCTCAGGTGATATGTGCAGCAGGTGGACTGGAATGGCCCTTCACTGAAAGGGGACAGACAGCTGTGGATACAGCTGAGTGGAGACACAAACAGGAAGAGGATAAGGACATCGGACCGGTGTCGCAGTGGGTGGCAGCACGCCACAGGCCGTCATGGCAGGAAGTCCACATGTGCTCTTGGGCCACCAAGGGACTCCGGTCGATGTTCGATGCCTTGCGGCTGTGTGACGGGGTGTTACAGAGGGGATGGAAAGAGCCGGCTACAGGTGAGACACAGTGGCAGGTGGTGGTGTCAAAGACCCTACGGGGGATGGTGCTCCAGGCGATGCATATGCAGGTCCAGGCTCTGGCCACTTTGGGGTTGGTAAGACTCTCCGCCGCCTCCGTCAAGGATTTTATTGGGGCCATCATAGACAGGATGTGGAGGATTAGTGCCACCAATGTGACAGCTTCACAGCAAAGTAGGGCCCCATGGACAGATCTCATGCCTAGGTCCAGCAGTTTCCGGTGGGGGGTCCCATGGAGAGAGTAGGAATTGATATCCTCGGACCATTTCCCGCTCAGAGAGAGGGAATCGCTTCATCCTTACTGAGTCTGCACATGAGTCCGCCAGGGACCAGTGCGGAGCGCAGGAGACAAACAAAAAAGGAACTATGATGTGCGGACCAGGGGACGGCACTTTGTAGTTGGGGATTTGGTCTGGGTGTATAATCCGCAGAGAAAAAAAGGCAGATGCCCAAAACTGGACAGTGACTGGCTGGGCGAGGTCATGTATAGACTCCAGCTGCCACTAAGAGGAACGAAAGTTGCCCTGCATTGGGATAGGCTGGCACCCTAGCAGGGGATGGCCACCTTTGCCGATCAAAACTCTGGCGCAGGTAGAACCCCGGACGCTATGCCAACCCCGGCCCAGGGGCCCCTTATGGACCTGAGTTCCCCATCCGTCACATCCCAAAATGGACTGTTGCCTCTCGGCTCTGCATCTACCCCCGACTATGTCTAACTGTTATTTCTGTTGATTGTGTTTCAGGTTTGCTGTGACGTTTGGTTTAGTGCTGGGGTTTCCGGTGGTCGGTGAACGCCTCATGGTCTTCTTCCGGGTTGGGGGAAGAAGAGCCAGGCAGGCGTGTTGGGTGGACTCCTTGGCGTGTTTGTTGTTTTTGTTTGACTCCAGACAATAGCCGTGTTACCATTTTTTCATTAAAAGCCACCGAAACTGGAGCAGCATCCCCATGTGTTTTTGTCACCTCTTTACAATATGTTTGTCTGTGAAGGCGTGGATCTGTTTACAAAACACTGCAATTCTCATTTGCGGATTGTAATTCTCTGTTTTTGGACATTTTTGTTATATGGCATCTCACCCTAAGTGAACAGAATGGACTGCTGACTGTGGTTGTACAGTCGTGTGTACAGTATAATTTAAAATCTAAATCAGACATCTTGATGAAAATATATCTGTAATGTCTGCATATCTTGTATCTTGTAATGTTATTGTATCAGGAGACATTTGTTGTAGGCTGGTTAGCGGAGGATCCACCACCATGGGAAGGTCGAAGTAGAGGTGGATAGAAGTGGACCACACACACACACACAGATTTATCAAGCAAGTGTTGCTTGAAACACATGGTTAATTTAGCAGCCATTACAGGTGACATCTTGATGAATGGAGCTTTTCACACATACATAGGCCATCAGCGAAAACACACACACAAACCTGTGGTGATGCGTCATCAAAAGAATAATGGTCATTTTACTGCAGTCTGCAGGAGGACAGGAGATAAAAGTTAGTGTTGGGAGAATGATGTGTCAGGACGGTTTCATTAGCTCGGAGATCGACGGCTCCTGTCTGAGCCATCAGGGATCATTGTGTGTGCGTGTGTGTGTGGAGGGGGGACTATTCCCTGCTGCCGCAGACTGGCATGTGCACTAACACAGTGATGTGGTAATTAGTGTTAATCCTGACTACTTAGCATCCAAATAATTAAGAGTTCTTCATTAGGGGTCTGACCAATCACGATCTAAGAAGCGTAAATTGATCAGATAAACTTGCTGCTGCACCTGATTGTGCATCCGTACATTTGCTTAACGCCATCTTTTAGAAAAAAATACACAGTTAGGAGACACTAGAGGAGCTGCCCTTTAGCGCTTTAAGTGGGAGGTTCCACTCCAACCACAGATATTTGTTCACTGTCGAACATGTGCTGGCTTGTTCTGTGACAAACACACACACAAAGAGCTGCAGATGATATAGAGTTGTTCTGCCCACATACACAGGAAACAGCTCAGCCTACGGTTGAGTGGAAGCCCAGAACCACGAGCAGAAAGAAAATGTCTTTTATGGACTGAGACTCCTGAGATGCCGTGGCCGCCTGGCAGGGAGCAGAGCAGATGAAGAACCAAACGACAACACGGATAAATTCTCTTTGCTGCACATCCAAATGACTGTGCAAATGAACGACGCAAGAGTTTGTAGGACCTTAGAGATAACTCCGAATAAACACGCTCCAGAAAGCCAACACTTTGTCTGTCCACATCATCACTCTCAATATCATCAGTCACAAACTTGACTTGATTATAGACTTTTACCTTTTTTCTTCCTCTCCCCATACAGGCGTCAGGGACTTGAGCGGTGTCTTTACCCTCGGCACTCACCATGATGCATCCTGAAGGTCAGACACGATGAATTGGTGAGACAGCTCTGTTATAGAGAGAAGCCATTATCCATGATACTGAAAGAGATTATTCACTCTCCTGAGAGGGTAGAGGAAAGAGGTTGGAAATGAATAAAGGGAGCAAAGTATGCAAAGATTAAAAGGAGGAAAATAATAGTGTGTTCCGCGTGCAGCAGATGAGTTGGTAACTCACTGTGATGTCATTTCCAGGTGTAAAATGAGTTCCATTTTCATCACCACATAGACAAAAGCAGTTTTGTGCAACTTGTTAGTTGAAGACATTGTGTGATATTCCACATACAAACACACAGTGACAACATTCACACTGACAACAAATCAAACAGTTGTCTGTGTGCGTACGAGTCATTGAAGTTAGTGATACAAAACAGTAAAAACACAGCTTATATTGACAGATAATACTGACGCCATCTTGGCTGAGGTCCAAGACTGACATTCTTAGTTGGCAGAGCATTCCACATTGCAACTACCTGAAACAACTTGTATTGTGACAGCCAGTGGAGTGAGGGAGGGAGAATACCTCACCGAGGAGTAAGAGGAGAAATTCTGATAGCTGATCGGTGACAAAACTCCCCTACCCACTTAAAGCTGACACCTTGCTTCAGTTGTTCCTCTCCACAGCAGGCAGTCAGGGATGATATGAGTGTACCTGAGAGAAGCAGAAATACCCCCAGCCCAGTTAGAGCTGACATAAGGAAACAGTCTCACTCCTCCGCTCCCCTCTGTCTAAACTCATCGTTTCCTCATTGGAGATGTCCTCTGACAGAATTTTGTGCAGCAAACACTCTGACAGGCTGTTAGTTACCAATTCCCCCTCTGGCAGGGTTTTAAGAGAGACAACATCTGCTGGTTTGACTAAGTTAAAATGAAGTTAGTCAATACAACTGAAACGCATGGATTGGATCAGCTTAAATAAACAACACAAATGTTCAAAGCAAAAATAATCACCTTCACGGAACTATTCAGATCACAATGACAAAAACCAGCACAAAAATCCAAGGGTTAGGAGAACATAGGATCTTTATTTTTACTTTGTTTGATTATAAAGTCCTAGTAGAGTGCTAAAGTTCTAATTGCATTGTTGATTGCTTTTTCTCACTCCTCGTTGAATATGTTCGAAGTTTCTGCTATTATATCTATATTTATTTATCTCTCTCTCTCTATATATATATATATATATATACACTGTGTATATAATATGTGTGTGTGTATATATATACATGTAAAATATAAAAAAAATGCAAAAAAAAACTTATGCCATAATTTTAAGAAGGTAACGATATGAACTTTTGTCTTCTTTTGCTTACATGCCTGAAATCAATTCAAGTATTTGAAAACGTTCCGTCAGCCGATGGGACATCCGCTCAGAACTTGAACCTTGAGCCACTTGACCACTGCTTCTCACTACAGGCTGCAGGAATGAAGAGCTCTGTGCCTGCAGTCGCCCAGCGGTGTGCCGTGCATGATAAACAGACATATATTGTTGGCGGAAGCCGACTGAAAGACTGAGCAACACAGCTGCTGGCGCAAAGCTGGAGGGCAGAGGGTTTTCTGTGGGCACGGGGTGAATTAATAATTTAAATGGCAATAAAACACAGATGTAAATGGGCTTTGGCTGCCACATAAACATACAGTTACATGCATGAAATGAGATGGACAAACAATGGTGAGTGCCTGAGTACTGAGGCAGCAGCGATGCTAATGAATGTGTACACACATACACACACGTGCACACACATACACAGTGTAGTGTGCATCCATTCGTGTAGTCACCAACATGATCGCCGACAAGACACGAGTACTGACAAGAACAGCATATTGGGGATAGAAAACAGATCTTCCACCGCACACGTCCACACACAAACCTTTAATGCATTACGCTGATATCTGAGACAATAGCTGGGAAAAAATATGAGTTCTAGAATTTGAATAAGCATAAAAATACAGCAACAAGTCATCTTACATCAGATTTGTGGATCGCTTTCAAGCAAAGCAGATATACAGTATATATATATTGTTTTCACAGGCTATGAAATAACAATGATGAGAGAGTGTGGGTGTGTGTGTGTGCACGTTTATACTTCAGTCTCAATACTCAGTGGATTAAATTAGAGGAGAAGTGGGTCCTTTGGTAAAAAGAGGAGAAGCCTAGAACACTCCAGAGGTCACCCTTCCAGACTGCAGTGGTCCGTGCCTCATCGAGGATTAGATCTCTGGGGTCTGCGATGGACGAGATGACCTGGCGTTGGCCTGAGGAGGCCACACTCACATGAGTAGACCTTCGCTGTGCTGGTCAACCGCACTTAAGGGGTGTAATTTAAAATGAAAAGTTACAGGGTCAGTGGGTGACACGGTGTAGAGTGGTTAGGACTGTCGCCTCATAGCCAGAAGGTCTCTGGATCAATATCTGATCTGATTTTTCTATGTTTGCATGCTCTCCCTGTGTCTGTGTGGGTTCTCTCCAAGTACTCCATCTTCCTCCCCCCTCCAACAGCATGCTGAGGTTAACTGGTCACTGTAAATCACCCGTAGGTGGGAATGTGAGTGAGTGGTTGTCTGTCCTTCAGCTGGTGACTGGTCCAGGTTGAACCCTGACGTTCACCTGTTGACAGCTGCGATCAGCTCCAGAACAACCGAGACCCGTAACTGGAGCAACAGGAAAAGAAGGACGAAAGAGAACTACGTTTAAATGCATTTTACAGACCTTGTTCATATGTGTTTTCATGTGTTTACACACATAACCTGCTTTGATGATCTCTGTAATGGAACTGATGTATGCATGTTACATTTACATTACATTCTACTTGTTCCTGCTCTATTTTTTCCTCCTTTTCTATTATTACTTTAATGGTAACGTGCAAGAATGTGTGTATGAATTAGTACAGTTTCCCAGACTTAGAGCTGTGGGACTCCAGAATTTTAAACCAAACATCCTTAAGGTTTCATATATTCAGTTCAGTTTAAAAATGACTCTGAAGTTCAGAGAATTTTATTTGAGGTTTCCTCAGTGCAAGTTTAATAAACTCAGGGTTTTAACTGAAGCTGCTTTGTGAAATCCCGGTCCTGCTTTTTTTTCCTACATCACCTGATTGAAACCACTTGTTATCATGCTTCACAGAACTCCACCAATGATATGAATCAGCTGTGTAGAAGCAGGGTGACGTCTAAAATGTGCAGGGCAGGAGATCCTCCAGGAGCGTGTTTGGGAACCCTACACGAGTAACCTGCATTTGTAAAAGAATTCAGATGGAATATGCAGATGTTTCATCAGCAAAGATCAGGGTAGTGATGCCGCCATCTCCAATAATGAAATTCAGTTTCAAATAAAGTTACATTTTCCACCCTGCTGCTCATCAGCTGAACATTTTCACCCAACTCCATTTCAAGCATGATGACTCACTATTTTGCTTATTCCTTATTTGAGCCTGAAATTGGGACCAGATTATTATTTCATTTAACCGTTTCCATGTCAGGAAGTTGTGCCGTCAGCTGAAAACTGACACGTCATCTCGTATTTGTGCTTTTCAGAAATGAACAATACCAACGACTAGGCTGCAGGATGTCTTATCCTGACAGGGTTTACTAGCATGTATGTAAATGTGCTGTGTTATTCATTTAGACGGCATAATTGGTACAGAGCTCAGATTTGCATCTGGCCTCGTTTTTGAGAAAATCAGCAAACTATATTTGCATATTTAGAAACAGCATTTTGCTGTAAGACTGTAGTGGGCTCAATTTGCATGCTTACTCTCCTTCAGTGCATCTTCGACATATTCTGGAATTGAGTTTACCTGAATGCGCTCCAGAAAAAAAGATCAAATTACAGTGATGCTGTAGGCAAAAAAGATGTATTTGTTTGAAAGGCAGTATGTTCTACGAGTTCTCCAGGCTACCGTCACCAATAGTTTACATAAAAATGTCTTTTTTACGTTTGCCCCAACTGATTTCCTTCGCTGCATGCTGGCCCACACAAGCAACAATACCTTGTCATTTTCTCTATGAGGAGAATTTATAGAACGTGATCCCGTCTCATGTTTGTCAGGTAATTTATGCAAATTTATGGAAAACATCTGCTAATAGTGACACATGTTCAGCAGCTGCTCATGAACTTGAAACAGTCAGTCATGCCCCCCCCCCACTCAGCACACAGCGAGACCGTTTTCTGAAAAGACATCTCGCAATTAAGTGATAAAACTGCATCTCCAGTTCATTTGTCTTATTTTATGCATGAGAAGGCTCAAATCATTTTCTTTCTTTCTTAACTCTGCATTTTGCCCACGAGGAAGCATTTTACAGCATAATCACCTGTTTTGTTTTTGCCAAAATTCCTTCCCTGTTGCATGTTGAGATTTCATTCAGAGTTGATCAGCTTCCTCGGTGAATAATCCTTTGCAGCCTCCATCCCGCCTGAGACAATTTGCTCTGACGGGAGTGAAGGTTATCCTGACGGATCCAGAGCGTGGCTTTAGCGCGTGATTACATGTTTAGCTCCAATTCTGATGTAATCCTCAAAGGGTTTTCGCCCGTGGCAGCCTACCTGCGGCTATGCATCGGAGGGCTACAAATCTGCACCCAATCTTCCACTATCTTGCCCCTGCAGCTTTTTCTATTCTCCTGATGGGGTTCTCCTCTATTCTGGAGCTGCGGTTGGACAGCTGACCCTCCAGCCAAGGTGCCTCCTCTAATCGGTCTCGATGTTTTATTCATGGCACCTGTAAAACACAATAAACTGCTGGATCACGACCAAAACAAAATGGCTCCGTTTCCTCAGGAGAACCACTTTTTTTCCTGTGTTGAAATAAGACACCTCACATCGCTCACAGCATAAAACAAGCACACTGTGACAAGAGAATCTGTTTTACTGGATGACAGGAAATCAAATATTTGAACCGGTTTTATAACTCTCTATGAAATGAAGAATATATTTGTATTTCTCTGATGGTTCCATCAAATAGTTTACAGCTGAGTTATTCAGGGATTTAAAATAAATCATCTGCACCGATCAACAGAATCGGAAGACATTTTTTTGCTTGCATCGTTAACCGTCACTATGACAACAAAAAGCTCTGTCAGATGAGCGATGAGTGAATTGAGATAAAGGCAACAAACTGTATTTTTGAAAATGAGCAAATGATCCTCAGAACTCGACTGCTGGGTTCAGCTGACAGATGGACGCTGTTTGTACAGAGCGTGATAGAACCCTCAGGTTTTGTCCGATGTGCTGACCAGACCCACATGTAGAAACGAGTGATAGAACTCAACTCAAGGGGGGCACCAACATACTGCTGCACTACAACTAATCAGAGGAGTGAACAAAGTGATGTCATCACAGAAACAAGTCAATGTCAGAGTTTGTTTTGAAGAGGATTGGAAGACGTTTGGGATGGAAATTATCTTTGTTGATCTCTGAAGGAAACGTCAGACTTGTTTCCTGTTAACGTCAAAGACGTGTACAGAACCACTGTGGTCATCCTGTTAAGTCTCCTCACTCTAAACTGGCACCGGAATCAATGCAGAGCAATCAACAATGCCTGTTGCGTGGGATTACCTTCCACAAGTAAGATTGAAGAATAATTTGGTTTACCCTGTCATTTATGATATAATAATAACATTATTATTACATTATAATAACCGTATTTGGCCCTCTCTCATTGTCTGTTGTTTTTCCCTTCATGTTTTGAAGGTTTCTTGTTGACATCGACTTAAGGAGGCAATGGGAAACTGCAATTAGAAGGGAGGTTTTGTTGTTACGGGGTATTCTATACTTTGTAGTGAGCACTTGACGGCGGAGGACTTGGACAGGACCGGTCAGATTGTTCGGTTTAGAGATGCTGCAATCCCGACTGTGTTCAACTTCCCATCTCATCTCCAAAGAGTAGTTGTATTTTAACCCTGCATCCAACAGAGATGTCTATGATTCATATGTATAGTGAGTGAGTGAGTGAGTGAGTGAGTGAATGAGTTAGGTCAGTGTGTACGTGTATGAGACAGAAGTAAATGTAAATGAACAGACAAAGTTGTGGCGCTATCAGAATATTACTACTAATATTACTAACTAATTCATTTATACATTTATTAAAATGCCATACCATTGTCTATCTTTATCAAAGAGCAGAGCAAGTATTTCAGTATTTTTAACGTGTGACAGCATCCTGTATCATAGCTCTGCTCTTTGTAGAAGTTATAATTTATTTCGTTGGGCAAGTACACATTCCCTCAGTCGATATTAATCCACTGGGAGTGCAAGGGGGGGACCCCTCCAAGATAGCGGCCACACAGAATGTCAGCTCCAATAGGCAGCACCAGTTGAGTATGTGTATGGTGTACATGGCTTTGAGCCCACTTACAGCAGATAGACCCATGAGATTGTCCTAACTGATTCTGTTCATAACCAACAGTTCATGTCCAGACGGACCTCCAGAGACAATAAACATGTGCTGGTACATCTGGATCTCCAGATAACTGCTCCTGAACAAATCAGAAAATGTTTCACACTAAGCAAAGCACACCACTGCCCTCGTTCTGCCCTTCAAATATAGTCCTGTGGTGTCCAAAGTCTAAAAATATATCAATCTATCTATGATATAAAAATCAATCAATCAAATCTGTATTGATATAACGCTTCTTATACATATCATAGAGGCAACACACACACACACACAAACACACACACACACACACACACATTTGTTGGTGGTTGTTGTCATGCAACCACGCACACATAAGCTAACATGTTTGCTAAGCTACGAGGAACTGAACGCATCAGTAACAAAACACTGATACAAAACAAAGAAAAGGTGAGATATATGCCTTAAGAATTAAAACTAATCTAAAGAGACGTAAATATAGGATAAGTAAGCAAATTTGAAGATAAGACAAGTAAGACAAAACCTGATCATGTTGTACAAACAATAATAAGAAGAAGAAAATAAGAAATAATGCTGATGAATATGATAATGATTATGATTATGAATTAACATAAGTTCAAAGGAGACTAGAAATTGTAAAACAGTTAATAAAAAAAAAAAAAAAAAATCACACTCATGTCCAGTCCAGAGTTGTTCACTTTGATGACAATCAGCTGATTTTAACAAAGGCCACATTCCACTGAGACCTTTTTTTATTTCATGAAAAATGCAACAATTTCTCTCCTGATCAATAAAAACCTGTGTGAGTGGAACACTGGTGATCAGTGTGCATCAAAGTCCTTGGGCTGGTGCGTGACAGCAGCCTGAAACTGATACCACGTCAATGTTCAGTAATCACACAGCTCCCCGTCTCCTCTCCTTGATCACTGGGAGCGAATCAGAGCCACTCTTTGATCACACGCTGGCGCTGTACCCAGGGACCAACAAAAGAGACAGGCAGTACAGAGGAGAGGACAGACGCAACCACGTATTTACCCCCTGCATTTCAATTTCACTAATGATTATTCACGTCCAGTCACTGGATAACAGCTTGAAGGAGGCCAAGTGCTGAGCTAAAGCCTTTATTATAGAAGATCTGAGCGAACATTATTGCTTTTGCAGCATGAAACAAAGGCTTCAAGCAATTATAATGATTATCATTATCTGCTGAGAGACATGCTCGACGCAAAATGGCTCTGTGTCAGTAATTATGAGGCACTTTTTCGGAGGATTACGTTCTCATGTTGCTGCTAGCATAAAAAGTAATAATTAAAAAAAGCTCAAGAAATGAGTAGAATTTCAATGGTCTGCCGACGGGTGACAATTTGACCCCGTCTCTCTAAAGGCCCAGCGCTTGTCATGGCTGTTTGCAGTGGTGAATTCTGTGGAAGAGGCAGCAGCCTAATGAGGGTCTTTATAGACAAACTGATGGAGCAGGAAACCAAACTGGTCAACGAGAATCCACATTTTGTGCCAATTTCCTAAATCTTGAAGTGGAAACAGGTAAAGATTGTGGTGGCAGCAGCGTGAAACAGGAACTGAATTAAAGCTGCAGATCTTCACGATCCCACAAGTGGCAGCAGCCTTCCAGGTATACCCGCGCCATCAGTCAGTCCAGGTGAGAGTTTATGTATACATTAAACAACACATTAATTTAGATTTTTATCACCTCTCTGTGGGCCTTCATAGAACGAGGTCAGGAGCAGCGGGGACCGACGGGATGTCAGTAAAATGCAATAACACCAGATGCTGTATTAAAGGATTATTTTAAGACATCTTATACCCAGCACCACTCACCAAAAAAAAAAAAAAAAAACTTTACCAACACTAAACATGCAGTGAAACCTCTGTGGATCTTTCCATCGGAAGTCCCTCCACAGACTGGATTAATTCAAACATGTTGTTTTCTTGTTCTTTTTCTTCAACGCTTTGTTACTTATTTTGTTTTTAATTCCGTTTCTTAACCGCTGTCACTTTCAGATTGTGTTTAAATGTACAAAATGGTACAAATTAAATATATTGTTGTGATTATTTTAGACTTTTTAATATGCAAATTTTTGAGACTCATTGGAGTTTGCTCTTCAGAACAAATACCTTCAGGATGATGTTTCCTTTGTTTTGCCATCATACATAACAGTCCAAGTTTCTATCATTGGATCAGCTCAGCCTGTGCACAAAACCTCAACATACCAGGTATTGCATTCAGTCTGAATAAGTGCATTTCTCAAACCTCCAAACAATCCACCTTGTGGCAAAGTTTATTACACAAGTCAACAGCAAAGATTAATGGGTTATTTCCGTAGCTTCGAATGGGATTTTCTTCCTTTGAATCACCTCCAAGTTAAACCTCTTTCATTCATTCTTTTCCCCAAAACCACAAATACGAAACAAATACATACAAACCTTTTCTGTCTGTCTCTGCACTGAGACAATAAAATGAAAAAACTAAATCCTGAACACCGTTTCTTATCTTCTCTCCAGTATAATTTAAATTGGGGGAGTAACTACAATGTGACTGTTTTACATAATTTTATTACAAAATCAGTGACATGACTAGAGACAGGTGTGTGATTAAATTACAGTGAAATATTCATGATTGCTATTTCAGTTACATGTGAACAATTTGCGGAAAAATCTTGTCTATAAGTTTAATAATTAATCATTTTGGGGATCAGATTTTATGTCCTGATTTAGTGTGTGAAAGAATGATGATCTGTTGTGAATTAATCTGTTGTCACTGATGCTGCTGGAAGTTCAAACACTGAAAGATTTGAGAACATTCAAGATTTACAAAACGAATCAAATGGAATTAGTTGCCTTACTTTGATAAAGTCACACTGAAATAGTTTCACCATTTTAAACACATTTTAAACAGGGGAAAATTGAATAGTAGCTAATTTCAGGTGAAGATTTGTGTGTGTGTGTGTGTGTGTGTGTGTGTGTGTGTGTGTGTGTGTGTGTGTGTGTGTGGTGTGTGTGTGTGTGTGTTATATGGTGTTAGCAGAGGTCACTTGTGGGAGTGGGAGTGACATCAGTGATCCTCCAGGTGCGTGCGCTTCATACATTCACAGGGCAAATACGGGAGCAGAGACAAAGATTTATGCAGCAAACATCTCCAAGCAGAGAGGGTGGAGAAGGTGAAAGAGGGAAGAGGGAGGAATGTGAGACTGATGTGAGGTTGGAGGAGAGGAAAGACAGAGGTGAGGAGTTACTTGGGTGCAGGTGGCTGGGGAGGAAGAAAAAACTGTGAATCCATGGCATATTGGATGTCCTGAGCTGGATGGTGCAGGGTGAGATGGATTGGCCACTACGGACCAACTTGGAAAGCCAGAACAACAGCGAGGAGAAGATGGGTTGATGGAGGTATGGAGAAAAGGAAGGGCGTAAGGAGAATATCAATGGCCAGACAGAGACACGTATGGATTTCTCTTCCGTCTCTTTAGACCCCAACTTTACAGCAGCGCAGGAGTGGATCGAAATGGGGAGGGAGAGAAAAAGTGCCTGCTGATCCTCCCCAGAGAAATCAGCACTTATGCATGAAAAGCTTCTTTGGACTGCTTAACTTTGTTTTCCCTGCTTATTGTTCAATGGGATGAGTTGTTCACACGTCCGCGCTACAAAACACAACATAAGGCGGTGACAGAAAATAATGGATACTGCAGGAATGATTAAAAGCACGTCCACGCCGCTGAGTGAGAGAGTAATAAATAATTTAAACAAAAAGGAAATGTATGTGTGGTTATTACAAAGTGCTGCCTTGTGACTATTTGCATAATTTCAATTATTGCACAATGACACAGTTCCTTCCTGGTTTGATTTGTGCTGACTGTTAATACCCTCAGCATAAACAAAGAATCTCACACTGATGCCGCAGATTGGCACATCAGTCCACACTGGCAGAGAATGGAAACTACACAGAGACGAAGACCTTCTGTCCATGTCAGGTGACGTCCAGTCAGCTCTCAGTGACAGACACTCACAAACAGACAGATCAAAGGCTGCATGTGGACGGCCTTCTGCCTCAACCAGCGAGGGTGAAATAAAGTGTGAGAAAGAGAGACAGACAAAGAAAAGGGTAAAGAGATGTAAAAGATGACAGAGTCAGAAACAAACAATAGCAGCAGAAAAAAATGAAAAGGAACGAAACTATCATCCATCAGTCAATCAAATCTATCTATCTATCTATCTATCTATCTATCTATCTATCTATCTATCTGTCTGTCTGTCTGTCTGTCTGTCTGTCTATCTATCTATCTATCAATCAACCAACCAACCAATCAATCAATCAACCAATCAATCATCCATCATCCATCCATCCATCCATCCATCCATCAGTCAATCAATCAATCAATCAATCATCCATCAATCATCCATCCATCTCCCAGCTGTTTTTTTTGTTTCAGTACAGGTGTGTGTGTGTGTGTGTGTGTGTCTGTGGGGGGGGGGGGGTGTTAAGAATGGTGGAGCTGCACTAATTGAGCAGCTAACAGCAGCTGGGAGCTGTGACTAATCTTCTTTCCAGTCCCCCCTGCTCTTCTTCTTCTTTCTTACTCACGAGGTGCTCAGTGCTCTGCTTCTTGAGGTTCCTTGCGTTTTATTCCTGTTATGTTTACAGTTCTTCCTGACTGATAAAGGGACAAAGTGTGTGAAACCCAGTGAGACATTGTGATTTATGATGATGGGCTGTAAGAGGTGAATTCCATGACAGTACCAACTCATACAACTCATTGTTTACTGACCTGAACAACCTTAAATCAAGTTGCAGAAAAGTCACTGAAAAGAAGACGTGTGTTCATCAAGAGATTTAATTGCTGGCATAATCATTTCCCCAATGATTATTATGTAGGAAGTTCTGTTCTTTGGAAGGTTTCACATATTTAGAATAAGAACAAGTTGGTGGAGATCTGTGGAGACTAGACGACAAACCGTCAAACCCTTCGCCCTTGTGGTTTCTAGCATTGATCTGCTGCACTTGGTTTAACCACAGCTCTTTTATCACACAGCAGCAACACTCGGGTTCTAAATGAAACGTAAAGCAGGAAAGCAGTTTGTACCATGAATCTAAAGCCGCTGTCTGGATGATGCTGCTGATATCCAGGTTCTAGGTACAGTTTCACGCAGTGGTCACTTGAGTGGGACAGTTATTTACAACCCTCAAAGGACACTTGTGTAACTACTTAATATTCCGACATTATTCTAATAATGCAAAAATAATGCTGTCTTTGATCATATTTCATGCATGAATGGGTTAGGATTTGTCACAGTGTTTGAGCCATTGTCAAAGTCAAAGTTGTGTGTGACCTTAATAAGCAGTGGAGGTCACAATGGGCTGAGAGGTGAGCAGCGCAACAAAGAGACAGTTCCCCTCCTGAATCGACTTTGCAGGGTGCTAAAATATGCCAATAAAGATCAGACCTCAGTGTTCATATCCTGGTTGCTGGATAATCCCTGGACTTTGCTGTCAGCAGTTTCCATTGTGCCTGTTATGTTGCACAGAAGTGAATATCTCAACAGCTTTAACATAAGTAGAGAATATCTCCACCCTGAACAGTATCACTACTAAAGGAAGAAATTATTGTTTTCTTGTATTTCTTGTTTCATAGCTTGCAAACAACACAATATTTTGCGGTGGTAAAGAAGAGAGAATGTCCCTGTGAATCCCTGCAGGGACGATCGCCTGTGAAGAAGTTAATGAGTAAATCAATAACGCTGGTTGTAAAACTCCAGTGAAGTCATGCCTGCTCAGCTGGGGGTAAAAGCTTTGTCTTAGCATCAGGCCTCCAGCAGCAGCTGGAGCTACATGTGCATGTGTGAGTTCCTCCGCTTGTGTCACTGCGTGTGGATCCAAATCTGGGATTTAGACAAGAGAATCAGCTTTTCTGCCAACGTTCTCTGGTCTGAGACAACAGTGGAAGAATAAAGGCACAAACCATCTTTCCCTCTGTGCCTCTCTGCCACATGTGTTTAAGGTAAAGTGATGGGTATATTTCATTTTTCATATTTCATATTTCCAGCTTTAGATCATGCATAATATGTTGAAGGTGTTCTGAGGCCTAAGGAGACAAATCTGTGTATAATGTATCCGTCATGTTCATGGTGTTTAATTCTAAACTATAATTAATATTTGAAATACACCAGTGGTTTGCAGTGTGTTATTGGTCTGGATTTGAAATACACCAGTGGTTTGCAGTGTGTTATTTGGTCTGTTGTATCATTTGATCAAACCTTTGTTTGTGCCAGTTCACTTCACAAACTGGGTCACATCTGTTAAACGAACACAAACTGATCCAGAGACATCTGATCTGTTTGGAGCGCCGTCCCGTCTTTCACTGCATGTTGCACATTGAACCGTCAGAAGCAGTGGATGAAGCCAGCAGGAGGTTGGCCATCATGGATTTTAATTTGTACAACTGTGTGGGGACAAAACCAGTCAACCCTGTCTCCTAAGAATTACCACTAAAATACATTCTATATTATGTTGCATTAGTAACTGAGAAAGAATTATGTTGGTTGACAAGCTACTCAAATTAAGTTTCATATTACATATCACATATTTTTCCAATCCAGTCAGAAATGGGAGGATCTTTTGTTCATCAGTACACACTGTCTTTCATGTAAACACTTTTGTGTTGAAATGTGGTAAAATGTGGAGGGGGTTCAAGGAGTTTGAATACTTTCACAGGGCACCATGTTTGACTGTGATTTGTGACTTTCTAGCTTATGGGGTTTTTAAGGATCAGGAAGAATTATCTCAACACAAACAATTGAAGGGATTCAAAGGACAAGTTTTTCACTGGACTGAAAATGTACAAGCACCTTTAATTCAGAAAATAACCAGTAACTAAATCAGAAGTCAGGTGGATTCCTAGTTCAGTAATGAGAGCAATAACCACAACATTAACGGTGGATGTCGCATTGGAATTGCAACACAAAAAAAGCAGCCGGGTTTTCAACTGCGGTTACATACATTTTAAAACACTATTTAACATTAGTTCTGTTATCTATTATCAATTAGAGACATATCTATAACAGACACCTATCACTACCCTGCTATCATTCATTCTTTTCATCTTGCCTGCCTAGGATTCTCTCTGATTAACGTGATGATTTGATAAACATCCAACGGAACTTCACAGTATGATCATGGTCGTCTATGACACCTGTGTGAACAGAAATAGCTACAATATATAAACACTTTGAACCGTCAACACTGGACGAGGGCAGGGGGATTGAGCCACCTCCGTTTCCTCCGTTTACTGGATGTGGAGGTGGATGGTCCATGACCAGTTATGTCATCTAGGGTCAACATCATATAATGAAAAGATGCCCAAAGTGTATGATTGGACCCAAAGTGCAGAGGCTCAGACACAAGTACACAGTTTGTCGCAGACACAATCAGTTTATTAGCACAATCATGGTAAACAGGCAGGATAAAAAAAATTAAATCAGCCGAGAACGGTGCACTACACCATGGCGAGCAGGTAGGGAAAATACAAAACGCAAACAGAACGCGGGAGGGAGAAACCAAAACGAAAACCGCTCCACAAAGGTATGAGAAAAGAACAGAAAACGCCCACTAAGCAGATGGAACAACACGCGAGGAAACCAAGGAAACAAGAGTGCACGAGGTCGGAATGTGGGAAAACTGGCTGGAGCGTCTGGCATGAAGGCACAAACAACCTGGCAGTGGGGTGAGGCCGGAGCGCAGCTTAAGAGTGGGAGCAAGCGGCGCAGTGATCAGATTCAGGTGTGCTGATTGCTCCCTGCTCAGCCTGGCCACAACTCCACTGCCAACACAGGAGAGAGAGAGGGAAAAGCACTGAACACAAAACAAAAACAAACTGACAACCCATGACGGTATTAAACTCCTAAAACTATTAATTCAAGCAATCGACACGTTCAAAACATTTTAAAGACAGTCTGAAATAAAACAGTACAGCAATTGTGAAAGATTCAGGGGGAAAATGCTGTGTGAACAGCGAATGATAAACAATCCGCCCATGGCCGAATTTATTATAGGATGGCAAAATACGTTCAGTCATGCATTTTGATACTGTTATTGACCAACTTATCTCGCTTTCATACATGAATCCATTCATTAAAAAGGTACGGACCTGTCATCAAGATGATCCAAAATAAAAACAGTGGGAATACATATTACGGATTAGCAGGACAAGGCTGTGTGAAGAGCCTTCTATTTCCAACTGGACTGGAAAAAATATGTTAGTGCACCGTTTGTGTGGGAATGTGATTCTTGGGGGACAGTTGTTTGTACAGCACCATCATTTCCTCAAGCTTCTGTCAGCTGG